>NC_090725.1:148179537-148184537 GCF_036898095.1 Palaemon carinicauda
ATACAACTCTGCCTACGAACGTTTTGGGATGCAAGTCAACACAGACAAAACCAAGACCCTCGTCCAACATCCACCAGGACTGATGCTCCCAAACTTCAATACCACAGTGAATGACCAACCGTTAGAACAGGTGGACCAGTTCTCCTACCTAGGGAGCATCCTAACATCAGCTCCCACAAGCAAAAAGGACGTGGAGAACAGGATCAGGGCAGCCCACTCTGCCTTTGGCCGACTCAACTGCCGCGTATTTAACAACCACGCACTGACAATGACCACCAAAATAATGGTGTTCAAGGCAGTAGTCCTCTCCACGCTCCTGTATGCAGGTGAAACATGGACGCTATATAGAAACGATCTTAAAAACCTAGAACGCTTCCAACAAATGAAACTGAGGCAGATCTTGAAAATCCCCTGGGAGAGCCACACCACCAACATTGAAGTCTTAGAACGTGCCTCGCTGACCAGCGTGGAAGCCACCATCATTCACCACCGCCTCCGCTGGATAGGACACGTGCATAGGATGGATCCATCTAGGCTCCCAAAGATAATATTCTACAGAGAACTGACCCGGGGCACCAGACCACTAGGAGCCCCGAAAATGCGCTATAAAAATCAACTAAAGCGCACCCTGGCTCTAACTGACATCGATCCTTCCTCATGGGAAGAAACAGCCAGGGACAGGAAAACCTGGAGGAGTACAGTACACCATGGCACCGTGGACTTCGAGGAGAGGAGGAGACAAAATGAGGAGGCTAGGAGGAGAAGAAGGAGAGAGCGATTAGAACAGCCCCGCCCACCACCTACCCTCCCTTGTGAACACTGTCCGCGACTCTTCCACCAAAGACTAGGACTTAACAGCCACATCAGACATAAGCACCCACCCTATAGATAGGAGGCTGATGGCTAACGACAGAACCCAATACTCGGACACGAGTGGGCGCCGACGACGACAGTCATACCTATATTTTCAGATGTTTTTAGCATTATTAAATGTATTTTTATTCGTAATAAATATGAACATTTTGGAAATTTTATTCCTAATATTTTCTTAGTCGGGATCAACCTTAACCCAGCTAAGCCTGAATCGTTGGTAGTAGGTTGTCCAGGGCACTAGGCCCCCGTTGAAATACTATTGCTAGAGAGTTATGGGGTCCATTGACAGGTCAGACAGTACTATATTGGATCCTTCTCTCTGGGTACGGTTCACTTTCCTTATGACTCCCCATACACTGAATAGTATGATGTATTCTTTACAGACTCTCCTCTGTCCTCAAACACCTCACACCACAGAGATTACCAAATAATTCTTCTCTATCCAAGGGGTTAACTACTGTACTGTAATTGTTCAGTGGCTACTTTCCTCTTTGTAAGGGTAGAAGAGACTCTTTAGCTACGGTCAGCAGGTCTTATAGGAGGACACTCCAAAATCAAACCCTTTTCTCTTGTCTTGGGAAGTTCCGGAGCCTCTGTACAATTGTCTTCCACTATTATATGTAATTTCTTTTCCTTTTATTTTGTTAAAGTTTTTATTTCCTTTCCTCCCTGGACTCTAACCCTTATTTTTTTCAGTGTATATTTATTACTTAATTTCTTCCTTGAATGTTATCTACTATATTTTGTTATTTTTCTGGAGATAACCTGGTTAACCTTTCCATTTCTTACTTTAACCTTAATCCTTCAAGAGAGGCTCTCATAAATCTCACAAAGATCTGGGGTTCTCTTTACAATTATTTAATTGCAATGTACAAGGGCTGAGCAGTTTTGTAAATCATTTGACATAGCTTGAAGTTCCAAAGTATTTTAGTAAACAAGGTTGAGTTTTTTCTCAGTAAATGATGTTGTGTTTGACCTCTGATATGGAGAAGCTACGAGCAAAGCTTTGTAAAGGTTTAACCTATAGTTTTATAAATTAAGCGAGATTTTGCCTGTTGGTCATTTGCATATGAGATAAAATATTCATATTTTGAATATCAGCAAAAATTGTAGGACAATGTTGAAGACTTTACATCACATGATATGTCATCGAGCAGTAAAATACGTCCGAAATAATTTTTGGGTTAGTCTGTATAAAATTAATTTTCTTATGTTACAGCGTATACGATTTGCATGCTGACATATCTAATGGAAGGTATAATCTAATATGTCTTAACACTGGTGTTGATAATATTGATTATATCATTTTGGTTGGCTTCACTTACCTTTTCAACTTCAGGGATGATTAGAGAATCCATGACGAATTTCGTTACTATATTCGAAAAGCGTTTGTAAAACAGTTAAACAAAGCATGGTTGAATCATGCATACTAAATTATTCATTACTACAGTTCATAAATATGTGTGTATATATATATATATATATATATATATATATATATATATATATATATATATATATGTATATATATATATATATATATATATATATATAAGTATATATATATATATATATATATATATATATATATATATATATATATATATATATATATATATATATATATATATATATATATATATATATATTCTGCACACTATGCACATATTTGCCATTGGATGGTGTAAGCCTGGGTCATCAAGCTAATGTCAACAAAACGTGAACATTCTGCACTCTCTGCTAAAAGGTCAAAGCAAACATCACTGTTCACTCAATTATCCTCCACACACATCATGACCCATGGTTATTATTACACACTGACAAAAATCCATATATATCATTAATTTAACCACGCCATAATGAGCATTATTATCAAATTCTAAAAGATTTTCTTGCATGCTTCTGGAATTATTTGAATAAAACATCTACTTGGAAATCCTTGGTGCACTATTAGTCAGATTCGCTATTTTGGATTTCAACGTTCTTTGGAATTTTGCGGAGAGTATAAAAACTATACATTTTTGGAAACATATTACTGTAGTATAAGCAATCAGAAAAACAACGTTTCCATTAACCTAGATTGCCATATCACTGCCATTTTAAATTTACCAAATAGCTGCCGTAAAAACGTTTTCTTTAATATCTGAGCTTCTAGGTAACCAAGGATTTTATTTTGATTGCTAAACTACCATTTCCTAGGGCCTTCAAATCCAATACTCCTAATTGCAGATGTGTTTAGATATCTTTAATTGAAGTTTTTGCAAATCCTTACTATTTTTATAAGACTAGTCATTTGGCCATACAAAGCATCAACCACAAGGACATGATTATCCTGAAACCCTGCTAAACCTAGAAGGTAACTAGATTTGGATTCAGTTGGTTATGAAGCTAGTTGATTACCAAACATTATTCATAAACCCCAATAAAAGTTAGATGCTTGCGAATTTTCTTACTAAGTTAGCATTGATAAAGGGCTTCTTTAATTTCTAAAGTAGGCAGCTAAATCAGCTAGTCACTTACCATAGATGTGAAGGCTTAGCTAGAAAAATGTTAGAAGTAGTGGAACTGTGTTGTTTAATGTGGAGAGAACGAGTCTTCCAGGACAGGTGAAGCCCAAAGGAGGTATTAGATTAAGCAGAAACATCAAAGAGATATAGATTTTCATGGTAAGAAATAATGGATTCCCTGATTTAACATCCAATATCGAACACCTTACAAAAAGAAACTATTTTTCTTTTGACATATTAGTAAGTTTTAATTGCAATTCAACATAGATATTTCTCAAGGTTGGAGATCCCCTTCAAGTAATCGAACCAACAGCTTTTTGAGCCATCCCCAGAGTTTTTAATACCCAATATAGGAAGATCAATGTCTTTGTGAAACTCCCTGATGAAAATACTTTACCATAAATAAAGGACGGATTTCACAAATAATGAGTATTCCCCTAAACAATGGGATTGATTGACGGGACGCAGCTATGAAGTAGGTTTTGCTAATAGGAAAGGGTATCACTCTATTAATGTCCAAGTTATAAGTGATCATTCTGAGAGATTTATCAACATAATAGCTAAATGTCCTGGATCACTTTATGATAGTCGAGTACTAAAGAACAACCAAATATAGGACGAAAAGAAAAGCAGAAGGATTGAGGGGTGAATTTTAGGCGGCAGTTGTTACCCATGTCACAGTTCCTTCATAACACCTCTTTTGCAAACACGCTGCTCAAGAACATCGCTAAAATTCAGCCCCAAAAATGTACAAGGGTCTTCATTTAGCCGATTATTGGCAGACTGAAATGTCATTTCCATCTTCAATATATATAGAGCTGAATGGAATCCCGGAATTCACATGTAAAGTTAAAGTAGCAACAGCTGCTATAGAGACATGAACTCATAGGTTCTGACATAAAACCAGGTAGGCATCATCCAGACCATGGCAGTTACAGTGGTCAGCTCAATGGACCAAGAGCAAGAACACCCATTTCTTCCATTGCCGGACCCAGTGGTATATTTGTGATAGGGTGAAGATTAGTATCCAATTTTATAATGTTTATCTTGTTATATACTCAGGAAGCCAATAGCCCAAATTGAGTGCAGAGCATGCAGTAAAAGATATACTTCTCTTGGGTAATTTTTTCATTAAGAGGATCTTTTGGGCATATAAGATTGTCAGGAACACACTTTAAAAGAGTGGCAGTTAGTAGTTGTGGGGAAAAATGATTCCAGGCTGAGAAAATCGTAAATCGTCAATTTCGCAGACGTTCATATCTTCAAACACATCAAGGACTAACAAAACAATAAAAAAAAAAACATGCATAACAGTATACAATTGGAAAGGGAATTTATTTTCCTTTGTTCCTCAAAATAAATCTGTAAGAATAGGATAGCTTGCGTTGGCATACAAAATGAAAACAGAAAGAACAAAGAAATCAGGTAGAATTCAGTATTGAACGCCACCGTGGATGGTAATTTACATAGATCAAAATCATGAGTGTTAGTGATACATATTTATCATAAAAATTCACGTGTTGCAAACTCACCAGTCAGCTATCATAGTGGAGATGGGTTGATTTCAAATCTAAGAACAGATTCCTGAATCCGACAGAAAAAATGTACAGTGGACTTGAA
>NC_090725.1:148197037-148209537 GCF_036898095.1 Palaemon carinicauda
GAGAGAGAGAGAGAGAGAGAGAGAGAGAGAGAGAGAGAGATGCGTAAGAATCACAGGAAAACGTGATGCTCAGATGCAGAAGAACCACAGGGAAAATGAAAATACGGAATATACACTTAAGTCCTGACTAGTTTCGTGATACTTCCTCAGAGGACTCTGAGGAAGTATCACACTAAGGAAGTATCACGAAACTAGTCAGGACTTAAGTGTATATTCCGTATTTTCATTTTCCCTGTGGTTCTTCTGCATATATATATATATATATATATATATATATATATATATATATATATATATATATATATATATACATATATATATATATATATATATATATATATAAATATATATTAATATGTATATATATATATATATATATATATATATATATACATATATATACATATATATATATATATATATATATATATATATATATATATATATATATATATACATATATATGTATATATATATATATGTATGTATATATATATATATATATATATATATATATATATATATACACATATATATACATATATACAGTATATATATAAATATGTATATATATATATATATATATATATATATATATATATATATATATATATATATACATATATATATGTGTGTGTGTGTGTGTGTGTTTGTGTGTGTATATATATATATATATATATATATATATATATATATATATATATATATATATATATATATATATATATATATATATATATGTATATATATACATACATACATATATATATATATATATAAATTAATATATATATATATATATATATATATATATATATATATATATATATATATATATATATATATATATATATGTGTGTGTGTGTGTGTGTGCGTGTGTGTGTGTTGCAGACGTTTTGTGTAAAGTTCAGGGAGTTTTACTACTATGAAATCAATTGTTAGGCTATCTTCTCCTGCTGCTTTACCTATTTCCATGCCCTTTAATGTGTTATTAATTTTCCATCTGTTACGCCGGGTACCCGCTTAGGTGCTTCATATTTTTATAGTATTTTATAGTTTTTCTCTTAAATTCATATAACTCTCTATCCATTATTGATAATATTTTCCATTTTCATCCGGTAAGCAAATATTTGTTAGCGCCCCGTTCCAAGTCTTCTTTTCCCCAGATAGATGCTTCTTCCTTTCTTTAGTTTTTTTTTTTTTTTTTTTTTCAATTTTGGTCTGACTGTGTTTACAAATATCTTGGATTTTTTGTTTGTTTATTGTTTTGGATAATTCTGTTACTTCTATTTAGTGTCTGACTGTATATGCTTACTGAGTTTAATAAGGTATATTAGCCTACGCTTGTTTTTGTTAGTGTACATAAACTTATTTGTTGAGGACTAGAAACCTTATACAGTTGAATTTACGCCTTTGGTGGTCGTTCAGGTGAAGTTAATGACTCCTGGTCTTTGAAAACATGTACTATTTTATTGGCTATTATTTCTACATAAATAAGTGATTGGAGACTTCAGTGCTATAGTTGGAAGAAATAATCAATGGATAGAGAATGTAATGGGTGTCGAGGGTCTTGGCGAAGTTGTAAATGAAAATGGATAACATTCCATAAGTCATTCTTCAGCAAATAATCTCGTCATTAAAGGTACTTTTTCAACCCTAGAACAACCACGCGTATATATGAACTTCACCATGTGGCAATTATAGAAATCAGATGATTCAAATTGAGAGGGGAGGAGAACGCTGAGAAATGTCAGAAGCTATAGAGGTGCAGATATTAGTAGTGATCACAAGCTCCTCTTTGCCACACTGAAACTAAAACTGATAGCACCCAAGAGCAATATGGATAAAATACCTAGGTTTGATACCACTAAGATTTTAGAAGAAGAACACAGAAAAACATTTGCAATTGAATGTAGGTATCGATTTGCAGTCTTAGAGACTTTAGGAGAAGACAATTAATGAAGAATGGTGTGATATTAAAAACATACAGAATATCAGTCAGATGGTAGTGAAGTCTTGGGACACGCAGTTACAAGGTGAAAGCCATGGATATCAAATGATACTTGGGATACTACCAAAAGCAGACAAAGACATATATTGATTATTGTAAGTTTTTGAGGAAGTAATCAAACTCTGAAGGTAGAACGTGCTAAGCATTTCCATATTGATAGTGAGGTCAAAAGAAAAGCCAAGAATGACTGGAAAGAATATTTAAACAGTAAAGCAGATGAGACTGACAAAGCTATGAATTCCAGAAGTGGCTACGGGGTAAGAATTGCTCATAGAATTATCAATGATATCTCGACTGGGTCAAACAAGAGGCATACAGCCATCTAAAAGAGAGATTGCTGTTAGAGATGAAGAAAGGCAACGCTGGATAGAACACTTTATTGAGGTTATGAATAGGAGATATAAAGGGAATAATTTGATTGATATACCTGAAGCTGATGAAGACCTTGATGTGTTCATGAATGAATTTATTGTGTTTGAAGTCGAAGCAATTCTCTAGAAACTAAAGAGATGGAAAGCCTCGGGATGCAACGAAATAACTGCTGAGATGTTACTGACCGAAAATTAAGTGACTCCCAGAATACTTACAAGATTATTATGTGGAATGTGGCATAAAGAGGCAAAACCTGATGAATGGAAGTTAGGAGTGTTGGTGAAAATAGCAAAAAAGGAGACCTGACTAATCCCAATAATTACAGAGACATAATACTTATGTCAGTTGTTATGAAAAAATATAGTATGCTTATTCTAAAGAGACTGAATACAAAGGTTGATGAAAAGCTGAGAGCTGAGCAAGCAATATTTAGAAAAGGCAGATATTATCCTGAACAGATTTTTATTTTAAGACATGTAAGAGAGCAATGTTTAGAACATAGAAATCAACATTTGATGGCATTTGTGGACTATGAAAAAGCCTTTGGTAGTGTGTACCGGCCAATTTTGTTGAGAGTCCTGCATTATTGTGGAATTCCTCTTAAAGGATGTAAAGTTGATTAAGTCTGTTCAAGAGCATAGCAAGTGCAAAGTTAATGTTAATGGAATCCTATCAAATGAATTTCCAGTGAACAGCCGAGTACTCTAAGGGAATATATTTTCACCTGGAATGTGTTGTCACCTATGTTGTTTATCATCCTCATGGATTTTATAATGGTGGAGATGGTGGAGTATGATGATGATGCTGTCCTTGTTAGCAGAACACCAAAGGATTTGCAATGTTTCCCAGAATGCATGAAATATCACACAAGGTTAGGTTGAAGATAAATAAAAGGACAGAGATGATGAAAACAGAGTATGCAATGGAAGATGAAATATCATTGGAAGGAGAATGGATTAACGAGGTAGAATTATTTAAGTATTTAAGAACTATAATCTCACAATAGAGGGTCTTTAGAATTAGAGTTTAGTGAAAGATTGAAAAAAAAGAAAATAAGACAATGGCTGGGTTAAGTGCAATTTGTAAATCAAATCACCTGAAATTACATATCAAATTCAAACTAAATATTAGTTTAGCGAGATCGGTGTTACTCTATGTACATGAGTCATGGTATGACAACGAAACAACCTGCAATAGATTTTGTAGATTTGAGAAAAAAGCCCTCAGGAGGATAATGGAAGTTAAATGGCAGGACAGGATTAGAAATGAGACTATAAGGGAGACTAATCGAGTGCCATATGTGGACGAGATTATAATGAGAGGTAGATGGAGATGGTTTGGGCACGCTCTGCACTCCCCACGAGAGATTAGTTCACCAAACGTTCAGCTGGGCTCAACAAGGGACTATAAGAATTGGGAGACCCAGGTCTACATTGCTGAGAACTATTAAGTGCGAAGCAAGAGATAATGAATGGAGAAGTATTGAATGAAATGCTCAAGATAGAAACGACTGGCGAAATCTAAAAGAGGCCCTTTGCGTCAATAGGCATAGGAGGAGAGGATGATGATGATGATGATGATGATGACGTTTTAAGAGAGCATATGCTTCCCAGTGTTTTAAACGTAAAAAACTTCAAATGATGTAGAGAAATTGCTAGTTATCCCATATATATTGTTTTTTAGCTAGCGGCCTTATTGGAGGCATGTTCTTTCACGAGAGCTCTTGTTTTTATTTTTTTTCTATTTTTCTCTGCAGTTTGGTTCAGATAGCTACAGCTACAAACGAAAATTGTGTCAGGTATAGTTACACCGTATTTGCTATACTATCCCGTTGTCTGAATTTCAGGAAATTATATTTTTATTGACCTATTTCTTTTTCTATTACATATGCATATATACATTCGATTACACTTAGGATCTCGTGTCTGAACTTTTAACTTTATTAATTTTAATCCTTTAGATATTGCTAAATTGACTGCAAAATTAGAGGACCTTAATTCAAAATCAAAAGTTCTAAAGTTCCTTCGCCTAGCTTTGTTGCCTATTTGATGGAAAAAAAAAATATTATACTGTGATATGGAATCACCAGCTAATAGATTAGACACCATGATATATTGTCTGATTACCAAGAATAAGTGCAGGAAATCCTTCTAGACTTCAAAAGAAGAGAGAGAAGCAACAATACATACACTGCAATAACATTCAGTCGCTCAACAGTAGAGAACATTCTCTTATGTCCTTTAACATAATCCTATTCACAGTCAATACTATTATAATACCTTGTTTTTGAACAAATTTAACCACAGTTCAATTTCATACTATAATGTTTATGCAGTACGAAAATTCAAGGTTCAAAAAAGCTAACACATAAATAACGTAAGATTACGTTCCGGTGGTCACTATATTGCTTTTAGTAACAATTCTTTGCTGCTTCTTATTGAAAATCATTCCCCACATTCCATCTGGCCAAGTGGGAGAACAAATGCTCCATCATTGTTATGGTCAAAACCTGCACTAAAGTAAGGAGAAATCATGCAAGTTTCTTGACCAGAATCTATAGTTATCGATATTTCAGAAAATTTAACTAGGAAAGAAGAATATTTTTTAATAAATTTTAATTATTACAAAATATTTAAATTCCAGTAATAATATGAGATTTTGCACATGAATCCATAGGGTTAACATATAGAGTGATACTCCAAAGCTTAGGAGAGAAAAGAAAAGAATCCTAGCATAAGATTGAATGGGATAGTGTCAACTATCAAATCATAAGTATGCGTAAAAGGCAAACAAATAATCAAGCACGTTTTGTCATCTAGAGAATTCATAAGAAATGTCTTATAGCAAAGGAGTTCCAAAGACTATGTCCACTAGTCCAAAACTACCAGCAACCCCATATTCCTTCATACTATGAACAGTATATCAACGTTATTCTTGTATTATCTATATAACTTTAAAATGACATGATATTTAATGATGGCTATATTGTAGAATTCGCTTTCACTGAATGTTTTCTTATTCAATTTAAGTATCATCTGCAGTGATATCCTTGAAAAGCTATGTAAGTAGTATTGATATAAAAAATAGAGTTCTGATTCTTGAATGTACTTTCAATGCTCTGTTTCCCAAGATAAACTTGATTCTGCAAATCCTACTGTTAGAACTTTGTTTGCCCATTTTAGGGATCTTTATTTGTGTAAATCGGTATAACAGACTAAGAAAACGGATTTTACATAAGCGAAGCTAGGTTTTACACTACACAAGCCATTCCTACAATGGCTAACACGCATAACTTGTCATCATAATTAGATGTGAATTAGACAATGAGTGAATGTAAATATTTTATTTTTTCATATGTAAACGATTTGAGATTTGATATGTAAAATAAACACACGTATACACACACACACACACACACACACACATATATATATATATATATATATATATATATATATATATATATATATATATATATATATATATATATATTGGTAGTAGGTTGGCCAGGGCATCAGCCGCCCGTTGAGATACTACCGCTAGAGTTATGGGGTCCTTTGACTGGTCAGACAGTACTACATTGGATCCTTCTCTCTGGTTACGGTTCTTTCCCTTTGCCTACACATACACCGAATACTCTGGCGTATTCTTTACAAATTCTCCTCTGTCCTCATACACCTGACAACACTGAGAATGTCAAATAATTCTTCTTCACCCAAGGGGTTAACTACTGCACTGTAATTGTTCAGTGGTTACTTTCCTCTTGGTAAGCGTAGAAGAGGTTCTTCAGCTATGGTAAGCAGCTCTTCTAGGAGAAGGACACTCCAAAATCAAACCATTGTTCTCTAGTCTTGGGTAGTGCCATAGCCTCTGTACCATGGTCTTCCACTGTCTTTGGTTAGAGTTCTCTTGCTTGAGGGTACACTCGGGCACACTGTTCTATCTAGTTTCTCTTCTACTTGTTTTGTTAAAGTGTTTATAGTTTATATAGGAAATATTTATTTTGATGTTGCTACTAATTTTAAAATATTTTATTTTTCCTTATATCCTTTCCTCACTGGGCTATTTTCCCTGTTGGGGCTCCTGGTCTTATAGCATCATGCTTTTCCAACTAGGGTTGTAGCTTAGCATTTAATAATAATAATAATAATAATAATAATAATAATAATATAAATATATATATATATATATATATATATATATATATATATATATACTGTATATATATACATATATATACATACATATATGTATATATATACATATACATATATATATATATATATATATATATATATATATATATATATATATATATGTATATGTATATATGTAAATGTATATATATACACACACACACACATATATATATATATATATATATATATATATATATATATATATATATATATATATATATATATATATATATATATACATATACATATATATATATATGCATATATATATATATATATATATATATATATATATATATATATATATATATATATATATACATATATATATATATATATATATATATATATATATATATATATATATATATATTGTATATATCGGAATGTACCACATGTGTGTCACACGAGAGTACATAGTAATGAAATTTCTCTTTTTTTTACATATCATCCTTTGTATCTTTGCACTCCCCTAGCACTGACAGCAACTTGTTTTAACATGTGTGCATACTCCATTATTAACTGTTAACAGAACCGGTTGTCTGTATTTTGTGACCTTCTTACCGGTACCTTGTGTGTATATATACTAGATGTGTCGTAATAAAGTTACTTAGTTGCCTTCGTCTCACCAGTGAGTTACAACCTAATTTTGGCTCGTCACACTGCTGACCCCTGAAGTTGACTCGCTCCTCCCGCCTTCCCCCATCACTGTTACGATGACGGACTCCACGAAACTTGGCGCCGCCCCATTGAAACTTTTGTCGTTTGCCAGTGGAGAAGCGTATGCTTAATTTCAGGGCGCAAAACTCCAGTTCCGCATCAAGGGTGTGACTCGCTCAACCAGCAAAGCAGATTATGTTCTCGGGGTGATACACGAGGACTCCTTCCCGGAAATCTCCGACTGGCTTTGTGAACAAGGAGACACCCCAATAGCGTAGGACACCCTCAAATTATACCTTCTGCAGCAGTGCTCGTCGCCGCCAGCCGCTCGTATAGCAAAGTTTTTTCAGCTCTCTCAACAACCGTTGGGGTACCAAAGGGCCTCGCTCGCCCTCAGGGAAATTACCAGCATCACTTGACTACAACCTTCCGCAGATGGCTCTCCTCGTGAGTTGAACTTACTTTGTTCCCTTTGGGTACGCCGGTTACACGAACCTGTACGCGCTGCCATACCCGATGTCAATAGTTTACCCATAAAGGAGTTGATGACCAAAACCGACACCCTTATGGACAGCCACTTCACGAACTTAAAGACCTCTATCAACTCTTCCACTCCTGACGAAGAAGACACCTATTCAACGTCAACCGAAGCTGATGTGAATGCCGTAGGACACACAGACCTACCCCGTGACGTGCCGAAGCGGCGATAAAGCCACCCATCACACACCACTCGCTCGCGGCCCAACCAACGACTTCTACAGCCACTGACTACCGCCCATCGGCCGCAGTTTTGCTACTACCACTCCTGATTTAGGGTTACTGCGAAGAATTGTGCCAAGGATTGTCATTGGCCAAAAAATGTGTAAGCAGGCCATTGCTCGTGGCGGTGGCCTCCGGTGTTTCTAATCTTTTCTTTCTACATGAAGCAGGAATGGGCGTACGATTTATGGTAGACACGGGTGCTTGTCGCTCTCTTTTGCCAAGGGAACTTTTCAGGACACAGCGTAGTCTGTCTAAGTCTGCCGACGTCCACCTGGTAGCTGCCAACAGGTCTGTGATACCCATCTACGGTTACGAGAATGGTTTGGAAACGGTAAATTTAATTGGAAGTTTCTTGTTGCTGACGTCACATTGCCAATCCTCGGTGCGGATTTTCTCTCTCATTTCCACCTTCTGGTCGATGTCGCCCACCGACGATTGGTCAACGCAGACTCGTACTTGTCAACACCTCTTCAACCCAACCCCTCCAACCTCGCTCTCCACATCAGCGCACCCACAGATGCCTACATCCACCTCCTGTCATACCCGGAAGTTTTCTGTCCAGAACTTCGCCAAACGCCCACGGCTCCTGCCAAATACGGTATTTATCCCCATATCAAGACAATGGGACTCCCAGTCTTTGCCAAATTCAGATGTCTGGCACCGGATCGATTACCAGCCACCAAATAGACGTTCGACAAAATAGAAGAAATGGGCCTTTGCTAAAAGGCCTCCAGCCTATGGCTGTCAGCCTTGCACATGATCCTGAAGAAAGACGGCTCCCTCCGTCCGTTTGGGGATTACAGGCGCCTGAACATGCAAACAGAACCGGATCACTATCCCCTCCCAAACATCGCCAACGTGACCTGCCTTCACAAAGCGAAGGTTTTCTCCACGCCCGATCTCCTGAAGGGGTATTATCAGGTGCCTATGAACCCAGAAGACATTCCCAAGACTGGGGCCACTTTTCAACATCTCATGGATGGCATCTTAGGGGACCTCCCCTTCTGTGTATGTTACATTGACGACATACTTGTGTTCTCTTCCTCAAAAGAGGAACACCTCCATCACCTGTGCATCATGCTCGACCACCTACAACAAAACACCCTTGTAGTCCGGTACGACAAGTGTACCTTTGGCGCTAACGAAGTGTCGTTCTTAGGGCACCGCATCACTCCTGAAGGAGTCCATCCCCTCCCTGAGAAGGTAGCAGCCGTTCAGAAATTACCCATGCCCTCAACTGTCAAAGCACTGCAGGAATTCTTAGGCATGATTAACTATGATCATCGTTTTCTGCCAGTCATTGCCGCCACTCTTGCTCCCCTCTACGCCTCCCTCAAGGGCAAGCCAATAGACATGAAATGGGTCTCCCTTCAAGAAGTGGTCTTCTTCAACACAAAGAATGCCCTATCAAACTCTACTGCTCTAAATTTTCCCGTCCCACATGCCCCTCTCCTTCACTCCACCGATGGCAGTGATGTCGCTATTGGTGCAGTACTCGGACAGGTGGTCAACGGCTCGCCTGGCCTATTGGTATTCTTCAGCAGAAAACTGTCCAAGGCAGAATTGGGTTATTCTACCTTCGATTGCGAATTGCTGGTGGTGCACTTAGAAGGTACGCCCTTCGTCATTCGCACAGACCACATGCCTATGGGTCATTCCTCCACTCTAAAGTTTGACGCCTGGTCTGCAGGTCAACGCCAACATCTCTCCGCCGTGGCTGAATACAATTGCACCCTTCAACACGTCCCATGGAAAATGAATACTGTTGCCGATGCCCTGTCAAGAAACACGTTAGCTGCCATTCAACTGGGATTAGATTACAACACCTTGGCTGGAGCTCAACGACAGGATCCAGAGTATCAAGCATGTAGGACATCCTGCACATACCTCTGTTGGGAAGACGTTCCCCTTGACGACTTCAACACCACCCTCCTCTGTGATGTTAGTACTAGTAGACCACGACCGGGGATTCCTGCTCCAATGTGCCGACAGGTGTTTGATTTCATTCACAGCCTTTCGCATCCCTCGCGCCGTTCTACTGCACAGCTGCTGAAGACAAAGTTCATTCGGCACGGCATTTCTAAGGATACTAAGGATTGGTTCCACGCCTGTAATTCTTGCTAAACTTCCAAAGTACATTGACACATGGATTCAGGAGTGGGCACCTTTCCTCAACCTTAGCGTCGTTTCCCCAACATTCACGTCGATGTTGTAGGCCCCCTACCCACATCACAAGGAAATCTTTACCTGTCTACCATCATCGACCGCTCCACTCGTTAGCCTGAAGCCATTCCCATGGAAACTGCAACGTCCTCCTCGTGTACATCTGCTTACTTTCAGGATGGATTGAAAGATTTGGTATCCGTGAGCATATTACTTCTGACAGGGGTACAACATTCACCTCTAAATTGTAGGTATCATTAGCGAATCTCCTGGGCATCACCCTACATCAGACAACTGGATATACCTCGCTGCCAATGGAATGGTTGAACCTTTTCATCGCACCCTCAAAGCAGCTTTGATGTCTCGCTGCAAGGACTCCAACTGGTTTACTCAGCTTCCCTGGATGTCTCGGCAGCTGAAATGTTGTATGGCGACTCGTTGGTGGTCGCTGCCAAATTTTTTTCCGTCTGCAACCTCCTCCGATGATCACCAGCGCATACGTCACGTCATGGGAAAATTTACTCCATGCTGCCAGACTTACAAACCTCCAGCGAAGCATCACACACCAACAGACTTGCACTCTGCAATGCACGTCTTCCTACGCAATGACACTAGCAAGCCACTTCTAACGCCCCCTTACATGGGCCCTTTCATTGTGATCTGATGAAATCCAAAAGAATTCCTACTAAACATTTGTGGCAAAGAAGACTGGGGGAGCCAGGTACCATCCCTGTGTCACACGATCGTACATAGTAACGACCTTTCTCTTTTTTGTATATATTAATCTTTGTATCTCCGCTCTCCCCTTGCACTGACAGCAACTTGCATACCTGTCTGCTTTTCTAATTCTTAACTGTTAACAGAACCGGTTGCCGGTTGGACAAGAAATAGCCTGGTGTATTTTGTGACCTTCTTGCCGGGACTTGGTGTGTATATAAACTCGATGTTCTCTAATAAAGTTACTCAGTTGCTTTCTTCTCGCCTTTTAAGTAAAAACTTACTCTTGGCCCGCCACAATAATATATTAATAACTTTATTTATATTTCATATAATTTTTTCATTTGTGCACTGAATAGATGATACCCAGCCCGTAAAACGAGCCCCTCTTATGTAGATATAAGTATTTTATGTAAATTAAGTAAGACTTTCATTGTGAATTTCATTACATTCATTATTCAAAAAAATATGTAATTTTACGTAATTTTCAAGAAGTAACTTTTCATTTCACGTATGTTTTCTGTGAAGTCTTACATTGCATATTTGAAGTGTTGTAGGATTCGTGTGAGAAGGTTCAGTAACACGTGTTTTTGAAACTTCGCGATGCCTGGCGAGAGGATGTTATTTTTTTTTTGGGGGGGGGGGGCAATAGGTCGGGGGTTTTGGATGGGAAGTTGTCTCGCGGTTGCGTTGATGTGTATCTGAGAGTTACCTGAAACCCACTTGATTCGGCTCTTGGCATTTTTATCTAGTTGGAAACTCTGATGCCCTTAGGCACAGCACCCCACGCTACCAGAACTCAATCCTGGGGGGTTCTGGAAATTGCAGCTAGGATTCATGTAAACGGTGACCAAGATTAGGTTACCGGAGATCGAGTTAAAACTGCAGCCTGAAATAGCCTCCTTCCCCACTCCCTCTCTCTCCCTCAAGTAATCCAGTGTATTTGTCGAAAGGATTTAATGCATTTTACTGGGTAGTAGGCTGGCTTGGGCACCATCCACCCATTGAGATACTAGCACTAGAGAACTATGGCATATTTTTACTGGCCAGACAATACTACATTGAATCCTTCTCTCTGGTTACGGTTCATTTTCCCTTTGCCTACACATACTCTGAATAGTCTGGCATATTCTTTACATATTCTCCATTGTCCTCATATATCTCACAACACTGAGATTACTAAACACTTCTTCATCCAAGGGGTTAACTACTGCACTGTGTGCTCAGTGGCCATTTTTCCCTTCTAAGGGTAGAAGAGACTCTTTAGTTATGGTAAGCAGCTCTTCTAGAAGGACACTCCAAAATCAAACCATTGTTCTCTAGTCTTGGGTAATGCCATAGCATCTGTACCATGGTGTTCCACTGTCTTGGGTTAGAGTTCTCTTGCTTGAGGGTGCACTCGGGTAAAAAATATATCCTATTTCTCTTTTCCTTGTTTTGTTAAAGTTTATATAGGAGATATTTATCTAATTGTTGTTATTCTTCTTAAAAGAAAATATTTTTCCTTGTTTTCTATCCTCACTGGGCTATTTTCCCTATTGGAGCCCCTGTGCTTATAGCATCATGCTTTTCCAACCAGGGCTGTGGCTCAGCAAGTAATAATGATTATAATAGTA
>NC_090725.1:148217037-148232037 GCF_036898095.1 Palaemon carinicauda
ATTGCCGCTACCCCCTTGAAGGATCTCAGTTTATTGAGGACCCTCAACAGAAGGTTGTGAGGGGGGAACAGATAAATCCTGGACCATCTGTTCCAGTCGAGGGATATCGCGTCCACTGCTTCCGCTAAGGGGTCCTCGTACGGGGACACGTACAGGGGCAACTTCTTGTTGTCTTTCGTTGCAAAGAGGTCTATCTGCAGTTCTGGGACTTGATTCAGAATTAAGGAGAATGATCCTGCGTCTGAGGACCATTCCGACTCTATCGGTGTGAACCTGGATAGAGCGTCCGCTGTCACGTTGCGGACTCCTTGAAGGTGAACTGCAGACAGGTACCACTTCTTCTTTTCCGCCAATCGGAAAATGGCCAACATCACCTGGTTGAGAGGTGGTGACCTCGACCCTTGTCGATTCAAGCATCTCACAACTACCTCGCTGTCCATCACCAATCTTATGTGGATCGAGTGACGCGGGGAGACTTTCTTTAAGGTAAGGAGCACTGCCATAGCTTCTAGAAAGTTTATGTGAAAGGTCCTGAATAGCTTGGACCAAGTCCCCTGAACTTTTTTCCGATGAGAGTGACCTCCCCATCCCTCCTTTGAGGCGTCTGAGTGAATCGTCATTGACGGGGGAGGTGGCTGAAGAAGAACCGACTTCTTTAGATGTCTGGCTTGGGACCAAGGCCTGAGAAGAGTACGTAGCCGAGGCGGCACTGGTCTTTTCAGATCTCTTCGCGCGTGTGATGCATACCTTCTCCAAACTCCGGTTGCATCCTTTAGCTGTGCTCTTAGCACTGGGTCTGTCACCGAAGCAAACTGGAGAGACCCTAGTACCCTCTCCTGTTCGCGTCTTGATATCCTCTCGGAATCTAGAAGTCTCTTGACAGAACCCGCTATCTCCTTCCTTTTCTTCGCCGGGATGGAGAAACGGTGTGACAAAAGGTCCCAGTGGATTCCCAGCCACTGGAACTTTTGAGATGGAGAAAGTCGAGACTTTTTTCTGTTGATCTTGAAGCCTAGGTACTCTAGGAACTGGATCACTTGACTGGAAGCTTGCAAGCATTCTGTCTCGGATGCTGCCCACACCAGCCACTCGTCCAGGTAGGCTACTACCTGAATTCCCTTTAGGCGTAATTGTTTGAGAGCTGCGCTCGCCAGCTTCGTGAAAATCCTTGGGGCTATGTTTAGCCCGAATGGCATGGCTCCGAAGGCGTATAGTCTCCGTTGTAGCCTGAACCCTAGGTAGGGGTAGAGTCGACGGCTGATTGGAATGTGCCAATAGGCCTCTGACAAGTCTATAGAGACTGAGTATGTCCTCTTGGGCAGTAAGGTCCTTATGTGTTGCAGTGTTAGCATTTTGAATTTGCAATTCACTATGAACTTGTTGAGTGGCGACAAGTCCAGAATGACTCTGAGCTTTTCCGAGTCTTTCTTGGGAACACAAAACAGCCTCCCTTGGAATTTGATGGACTTCACCTTTCGGATCACCTTTTTTTCCAACAGTTCTTGAACGTACTCCTCCAGAACGGGGGTGGAGTGTTGGAAAAACAGTCCATTCTTGAGTAGGCTGTGGGCCCAGGGATCGAAGGTCCATCGATCCCAAAATTTCATCAGTCTCCCTCCTACCGGTATCATTTCACTTGGACTGCCGTCCTGAGGTCTTGCCTCCCTGACCACGACCACCCCTGAATCCCCTTCCCCTTGAGGGGCGCCTAGACGAGCCTCTGGCTGCTCCTCTAGGCTTTGCTCAAAAGGAAGAAGACTGTCCTTCGAACGTTTTGGTGAATGCCGTGGACTGACTCGGCACAGCCTGGGGTACCCACTGAAAAGTAGTCGGGGTTTGTGCCACCATCTGGGGCACTGGAGGCAATGGCAATTGCAGTTGCTGTTGCTGTCTAGAGGGCTTGGCTGGCCGAGACGGTAGCCTAGTCCTCATATTCTTCCTCTTTGGTTGAGGACCCTCATCCGGGGAAGACTTTCTTTTGATAGCCAGGCCCCACTTCTGGAGAAGGTTTCTATTCTCCACGGCAGCCTTATCAACAACTTCTTTGACCACATCGGTAGGGAAAAGGTCTTTTCCCCAAATGTTGGAGGAGATTAATTTCCTTGGCTCGTGCCTCACCGTAGCCCCGGTGAACACGAACTCCCTACAAGCTCTCCTCGCCTTGACGAAGCCATAAAGGTCCTTCGTCACCGTGGCCAGGTGAGTCTTAGCCACCACCATGAACATTTCATGGACCTTGGGGTCACTTGCCATCGTCTCAAGAGTAGTCTGAAGAGACATTGAGGCAGCCAGTCTTTCTTTTGTCTCGAACTCTCTTCGCAAAAGAAAGTCAGACAGCTTGGGGAGGTCCTCGCCGAATTGCCGTCCGGCAATATCAGCCTCCAACTTTCCCACTGAGAACGTCAGATGGACGTCCTTCCAGTCTTTGTGGTCCATAGGCAGGGCCAGCGACAAGGGTTTACACTCCTCCAGGGAGGGGCAAGGCTTGCCTGCCTCGACTGCTTTTAGGACAGCCGCAAACCCTTTCTGTAAAAAGGGGAAGGCTCTAGCAGGAGAGGACACAAAGGAAGGGAGCTTCTTGCTCAATGCAGCTACCTTCGAGTTAGAGAAGCCCCTCTCCTTCATCGAGGATGAAAGTAGAGCTTGAGCCTTAGCATGGTCCATGACTATGACCTCCTTCGGCTCTGTCTCCTCCCTTGAAGCTGGTTCCTTTCTCAGCCGGACATAGCAGTCCGGATATGATGCCTTGCTGGGCCAGAATTCCACCTCCTCTAGGGGAACTGAGCCCAGCTTATCCGAGATGACGATCTTTCCAGTCGTCATTGGCATGTGCTCAGCATACCTCCATGGGTTAGCATCTGAGCACAAGGGAAGGTCTTTCACATTGAGCCTTTTCTGGGGTCCATGTGATTCTGCAAGGCACTGCATCCGCAGTTCCATAGCAGCCGCCTTCTCCTGATTCTCCTTCTGCATTTGTTGGATCATTCCAACAATCGAAGAGAGGGCCTGTCCCAGCTCTACTGGGAGACCGGCCGATGTTGAGGGAATAGGCTCCGGAATCTGAACCGGAGTAGCCGACACCTCGTCGACCTCTTCCTCTACGGCGTCCGGGGCTTGAACTTCGTCCTGGCCTTCTGCCAGGAGGTCTTCTTCCAAACGCTCGTCCACGTCAGACATCCTGTCATCTAACTGGATGTCTTGCATCGCGACCGCGACTTCAGCATCCACCTGGATCTGACCTTGGGGGATCTCCTCTTGAGGCTGGGGAATCACTGCATCAGCTGATGCCTTAGGGAAAAGATACGCCCTCATCTTCTCACTTGGAAGATAAGGGCCAGAGGTGTTCTTTTGGAAGCCCCTTACCCAGGTACGAAGCTTCTCCCTTGCTATATCCCTTGATTCCGCCGTCCTAGGGGAATCAAAAGCCTCAGTAATCAGGTTAGTGCACACAGTACATACCTGAGGGTCCCAATACTGGAGATCATCCTTGGAGACAGCGCATGCTGCGTGTCTCCTGCAAAACTCATGTCCGCAGAGGTTCTTGCTGCGGACGTTGCAGAAAACATTTCCGCACTTCGGAGGGTTCTCCTGTAAAGAGAAGAAATTTCCATGAGTATTAAGTGAACTATGTATCACTGGATATGCATAGTATAGCATAACAATTCATAAAGGAAAGACACACACTTGTGTTTCCCTCACAACCCATTGCTGCAGCCTTCCAGATAATAAAATCAAATGGTTAATCTCTTCTAGATTAACCAATGCAAGGTTTCCAGAGGAAACAGGTGAAGCTCACACCTAAGCAAAGATTTTAAAATCCTGGATAGTAGACAGAAAAGAACTCACTTTCCTATCTGTAGGGCAACAGCAAAGGACTGTGCAAGAAAACACAAAACTGTTAGAACACACAGTGCTGTACCAAAACCCATACCATAGTTTTCTTCTTACTGTATATGTTATACTGAAGAATACTAGTACAGTATAGGAGGATACGTGCCGGCCGGCACACACCATAACTAGCTTTAAAGTATACTACTTAACAGCTATAAGGCGGCAGAACTCTGGTTCAAATGCATGTGCCGGCCGGCAGCAACTGCCGGCCGGCAACAGCCAATGTCGGCCGGCAATGGCTGCTGGCCGGCAACTACACAAGGTAGTACCCAGCTGCCGGCCACACTCTTGGTGACCGGCAGACAAGGGCTGACATTAGCCGGCCGGCAAAGGTACAAGACCGATGCCAGCCGGCAGCAAAAGAACCAGAGGACTACACCTGCCCGGCTGCCGGCCTCATAGGCCGGCAGCCGGGTCGGGTACAGCACTAGAAGAAAAATAGAATGGATGCCGGGATAAGAGTGTACACTACCTCCAAGCCCGGCAATCCGAAAGAGTGCATATAAGGAAGGGGAGAATCTAATTCAGGCCTCCTGACCAATGCCGTCTGGCTCTACATGCAGGCATGGATGAGGGACCAAGGGAGGTCCGGGCAGCACTCAAAATATAAGACCCTTGCCGGCCGGCAGCTCTGCCGGCCGGCAAGGGGCTGAGTCAATTCCACATCCTAACCTATACTAGGTCCAGATGTAGAACGACGTACAGTACTGTAATGGCTAGGCCATTACGGAGATAGAGGGGGAAGGGACAAAGAGGGTCCTACCAACCTTGCTTTAGTGACGGATCACCCGCAGCCAAGAAACTTATCTTAGCCTAAGGGAGATCCAAGGGGGGAGGCCAGCAATACTTGCCAGCTCCCAGAGCACCAAAGCAAGGAAGGTGTTGCTACTCCCAGGGAAAGAAACTTATCCTCCCCCGAGGACAGCAACAAGGACTAGTCTGGTAGATCACAAAAGAAGGAATCATATCCACAGAAACCTTCGGTAGTGACCTAAGGAGGCTAAGCCACCTTTGTCTGTGTCAGGCCAGCGAGGGAGACTCTACCCCAAACCAGACAAACACAGACTCAGACTAAAAAACTCTGTTGTTCTGTCCCTCTTTGAACCAGACTTACTGGAACAGGAAGGTACAGTAACACCCCAGTATAGTTTTATCGAAAATTAATTTGGAAAAAACCACTTAGGGATAAGCCCAAGGCTTAAACAGAGGGAAAGGGATTGCATACCTTCTCCGAAGAAAAGAAAGCAACCGGGGAGAATGAGAAAGTATACTAAGGCTCCATAAGCAACTTAGCCTAGTCACCAAGAGAATCGATTACCTAAATCACCGAAACTCACTCGTACACTATCTTGGAAATATTCCACACAATCTTAAATGTATGAAACATAGCCTAAAGCTTCAATAAAATTTTAATACACTCGGAAAAACCAAAATCATGCATGAAGTACTAGGACCAAACGACTAGGCTACATGGCCTAGCGTAGGCCAGAATGGCGAATACTTCGCCAAAATAATACTAAGCACGAAAGGAAATCCTATGTAATGCTAAATAGCTAAAATTTATTAAAGCAAAACAACCGGGAATGTCGCTCTGACTAACTAAACTTATACCTAGCGAGCGACAGCGTCCATGACGCCTCCGGTAGGCTACGGCTCTTGTAACAAAGATAAATCCTATTAATCACTCAAAAATTTACCAAGAGCCTACATTTATACATAAAAGACATGGTACTCAACTTATCAGAGGCCGACGAAGATGGAGAAGCCATGAAAAGTAGAATAAATCCAAGATTTACGAGAAACACAGGAAAAACCACCGAGTTGTTAAGCTACGCAAAAAGGAATACAGATGGCGCCAGGATTGGCGCCAGGCACGCTTACGAATCGGGAGATAGGGAGCCTTGGGAGCGGCTCCCCCTTTTTCTTTCCCGAATTCATTTCTTGCCAATCGCCCCCTGCGAGACGAAATCTCTGTTCGGGATGCAG
This sequence comes from Palaemon carinicauda, assembly GCF_036898095.1. Taxonomy (NCBI): domain Eukaryota; kingdom Metazoa; phylum Arthropoda; class Malacostraca; order Decapoda; family Palaemonidae; genus Palaemon; species Palaemon carinicauda. Next base: position 148,222,915 of record NC_090725.1, read on the forward strand.
ATTGCCATGTGGTGTGTCAAGAATACGTCCTCTGATATGTCGCGATATCCCTTTCAGGAGGGATATTCGCTCCAGGAGTTAGAATTCTGGTACCTTAAGGTAAATTCTCTGGGAATATCGCCGTAGTTGTAATATACCCTAGGAAGCTACCCTATAGGAACTTCCATCAGGACGACATGGCCATCTCACCCGAATATATATATATATATATATATATATATATATATATATATATATATATATATATATATATATATGTACACACACTCATATCTCTCTCTCTCTCTCTCTCTCTCTCTCTCTCTCTCTCTCTCTCTCTCTCTCTCTCTCTCTCTCTCTCTATATATATATATATATATATATATATATATATATATATATATATATATATACATACATAAATATATGTATATATGTATATATACATATACATACATATATATATATATATATATATATATATATATATATATATATATATATAGATAGATAGATAGATAGATAGATATAGATATAGAAATCTATATCTATATCTATCTATCTATATGCATATATATATATATATATATATATATATATATATATATATATATATATATATATTTAGATAGATAGATAAATATAGATATAGATATACTCTGTTAGTCTGTATATCCTGATAATCCATGTTTGTCACTGGTTATATAAATGTATGGGCAATCTGGTGGAATAACAAGATTTTTGGGTATTGATGAAATGTCCCCGTAAACCGTTATGAAATCACTGGTAGCAGTGTGACGGGTTGGGTTTTATGTGTTAGACAATATGTGTTTTTGGCTTCTACTCCTGATGCTTGGAGGATGATCTTACTGGAAATAGTATCGACAGGTAAGGGTCACTTACCCTAATTAGATAGGCACTGTGCATCACAAGGAAATGGCTATCCTTTGGTGAATCTAGCCAATGAATCCTCAATGAATTTAGTCAGTCTATGGAAAAAAAGTCAGAATAAACCCACAATATCAGTCGTAGTGGGGTACTAATTGGAATATTTGAACCATAAATCACATTTAGAAGTTACAGCAAGTGGAGAATGAATTTAGGAAACAGTTTGGATAGCTTGTCCTGAAGTGTAACACGTTATAAGGGGATTGGTAAGGATATTTCAGACCAGGCAATACATGCATCTATTCAGGAAGAACAGACGGAGTTGGAAGAGTCGGAGTAAGAATGATGATGACACCTAGAGCAGAGAAGTCATTAAAGGATTTGAGAGCTGTAAATAGTACATTGTTAATTGCAAAGTTTGAATCAAAGCAGTGCAATGCGAATGTTATAGTTTTCTATGTACTATCAAAACATGCCCCTGAGGAAAGTGAAGATGAATTCCATGAACTGCAGAATGTAATAGATGAGATCCCAGAGAAAGATATGAACATTGTGATAGGTGACTTCAGTGTTAACGTTGGTAGGTATAATCAAGGGATAGGGAATGTAATAGGTGTTAATGGTCTTGGCGAAATTGCAGAAGTTTTTGCTCAACAAATAATTTTGTTATTACATGTACTCTTTTCCAGCACAAGGACATCCAGAAATATACATGGACTTCACCATGTAGCAATTAAATAAATATAATAGATAAAATAGCCAATAATAAAGAGAGAAGGAGGACTCGGAGAAATGTAAGAAGCTGAGGAGGTGCAGCTATTGTCAGTGATCACCAGCTCCTCATTGCCACACTAAATTAGAATTGAAGGCACCCAACAGAAATGTAGATAGAATCCTTACGTTTGATACAGATAAGCTTCTAGAAGATGAGCACAGAGAAAGCTTTTTATTTTTATGAAGGAATCGATTAGCAGTTTTAGAGAGTTTAAGATGCGTGCAGCAAACAATTACCAAAGAATGGTTCGGTATAAAAACATATATAAGTCAATTAATAGTTTAGTTTTGGGACATGCATTTACAAGAAGATAGCCATGGATATTAATTGATACTCGGGATACTATAAAAAGATGACAAGGCAAAAATTGATTGTTGAAATTTTCGAGGAAGGAAGGAAAATTACATCGTAAAGCATGCCAGTAATTTCAGTATTGATAGTGAGGTCAATAAGAACCCCAGCAATGATTATAGATAATATTTAGACAGGTAAGCAGATGAGGCTGACAAAGATATATATATATATATATATATATATATATATATATATATATATATATATATATATATATGTATATATATATATATATATATATATATATATATATATATATATATATATATACACATAAATATATATATATATATATATATATATATATATATATATGTATATATATATATATTTATATATATATATATATATATATAATTTATATATATATAAATATATACATACATATATATATATATATATATATATATATATATATATATATATATATATATATACAGTGTATATATATACATACATACATATATATATATATATATATATATATATATATATATATATATATATATATGTATATACATATATACAATATATATATATATATGCATATATATATTTATATATATATATATATATATATATATATATATATATATATATATATATATATATATATATGCATGTTTGTGTATGCAATATGTATATATTACTATTGTCTCCTCACGCCTATTGACATAAAGATCTTGTATTAGATTTTACCCGTCGTCTCTAGCTTGAGCTTTTAATTCACTACTTCTCCATTCATTATTTCCTCTTTTATGCTGCATATTCCTCAGCTATGTAGGATTTGGTCTTCCAACTATTCTCTTGCGTTGTAGAGCCCAGTTAAAAGTTTGGTGAACTAATCGGTCTTGAGGAGTGCAAAGAGCATGCCCAAACTATTTCCATATACCCCTTACCATGATAACACCCACATACAGCACTCGAGTAATCTCTCCTATATTTTCATTTTTACTCTTGTCCTGTCATTCAACTCCCGATATTCATCTAAGGGCTTTGTTCTCAAATCATACCACGACTCATGTCCATACAGTAACACCGATCACAGTAATTACTAATTGAAAGGCCTTTTAAAATACTTTGATTATTATGCCCCTTAAAGTATTATCAAGTCCATGAAGTACTTGTGTGTTTATGATGTTCTCATTTTCAAACCTTATCACCAATGTTTAAGAAAATACTAATAACATAATTATCCATTAAAACCTCAGATAATTTTCTTCTATAAAGTATAAATTATGCGAAATTAGAAATTTAAACGCTGTTAAAAATTTAACGATAAAATTCGAACTGAAAAACAAATGATAGAAATAATAAATAGTAAGTAAAACATGGTAGGCTTAGAAAACTTCTAGCCCCAACTTGATCCGTATTGGTAATTAGTTTAATGCAAAGATTCAACATCGTTAATATGATTTTGGTAAAATCGTTAAATAGGCTTACCGGTATTTTGTGATGGTCATTGTGTACAAATTGTAAAAATTGTCCAAAAACTATGATTAGGTGGTTGCTACAATCACCTGTCAGATGCCATGAAATCTCATCTAAAGGGGGCTCATACACGTTCAAAAAAAAGCGTCAAAATTTTGCATCCAAATTTTGATATCAAAATTTTAATGCAAAATTTGAGTGTGTGTAGGACATTTTGATGTCAAAACAAATTTAAAGCAAAATTTTGATTGATCAAATCCGTTTGATATTTTTTGACGAGTCGTCAAATTTTTGATGCGCGTGCAGGCTCCTGTCGAAATTTTCATCAAACTTTTTAGTCTTTTCACCATTTCCGACGTTTACCAGGACGTTTATTAGAGTCCAATGCCAACACTAGTGCTATGGCCACTGATGCATCCATGTCGAAGATTTTGATGATACTGAATTTTTATGGGAAAAACGCCTAAACGTGTGTGGGCAATTATGCATAAAAATTTGGTATCAAAGTTATACGTTAAAATTTTGATGCAAAATTTTGACGCTTTCTTTGAACGTGTATTTTAGGCTTTAAAGTGTTTCCTAGTAAAAACATTTCGGAGGGAGGACCTCTGGAACCCCCGTCGTCAGTGACTTCTCAAACTTCAGACCCCCCACCCCCACCCATTCAAAAAGGGTATTTGCAGATAGTTAATGCCAATGCTTTCTGGTTGTAAAATAATCTGGTATTGCATTTATATGTCAAATGTGTGGTGTTTGGTCATTGTTGGATTAACTGGCAATCTCAAAATTTTAGATTGCCATTTTATACAACACTTAATGTTACTTTTTTTATATTTCTATTATTCCATTGAACTAGTTGATAACATTATTCATCTTTATTTTTCTGTTGTTAACACGTAATGTGTATATAATGTAATAATTGAGTTTTAAAATCATCACATACATGTGAATTAACAAGTACTTATAAGTACATAGTTGCGTACAAACATTCGTAACTATAAGACATCATTGATTTCTAGGTAGAGAGGAGGTTATCTGAACACAACGATCTGATGCTTTAAAATCCTATATCGAAAAATAATTTTTATTAGTAATGAAAGACAACAGCGTTCTAAACAATAGCTTCGCAATATTTTTGATTACATAGAACACCAAAGCTGGATTTCCGAGAAAGCTCATTCTATCAGGTTACGAAGCGCATTCCGTGTATTTAAAAAGAGTAATTTTTGTTTGAAATAGCCAGAGAGGGCAATGAAGCAATAACAATTCTGTGGTGCGTTGTATGATTTCCTTGAATTGTCAAATAAGGTCGCAGCTGCAACAGTCCATTTTGTAATTAAATTTATTTTAAGGAAAAATATTCAGTTCTCTACTCTCTGATGCTCTTCATAAATAACAAATGGAATATTCTGCTTATTCGTCAAAATGGAACTATAATCAAAACAGATCACCAGAGATAACAGAAAAAAAGAAATTGACATGATAGGTGAATCTTGCGTTATCATATATATAATAATTGGTAATGAGACTACAAGGAAAAACATTTATATTTTAAAATCCTTCATGTAACACAGCACCCAAGCGTGATATACGTGTACTTGGATGCTTGGAAGGAGAGCAGTTCTTCAACCTACACACTTGTCCCATAACTATCCATTTACTGCTGATAAGTTAGCAAATGCTGTTGGACTGCATGTACTTTTAATTAAGGAGACATAAATTTTTGTACAATGACTGTATGCCATGGTTTGGAAGTTTTATTAGAGATTAAAGGTGCATGACAGGGTAGGTGGAACATGGTAGTTGATAAAGAAATAAAATGAGAATGATCGCGAACGTAATATCTTGTACCAACCGTGTTTCACACAATTGTACATAATTCCTTTTGTATATATTATGCTTGTATCTTCGCTCTTCCCTCGCACTAAAACGAACATGAAAATTCATGTCTGGTTTTTCCTCTGTAATATTGTCTGTCTTGTGAACTTGTTATGTCCTGTTGCCTTGAGGTTTTGTATATAAGGAGAGTGTTCTAAAATATTATAACTCAGTCGATTGCTTCCTGCCTTTGAGTTCACAACCCTCTCTCGGCTCCGTCACATTGGTGACCCCGGAAGTCGACTTGCTCCTACTGCCTTCCACCCCCACCTCCCTCGCCCTTCCATCTTTAGTACTATGGCGGACTCTACTACAGCAGTTGGCACTGCGGCCGCCCCATTGAAACTTTCACCGTTCGCCAGGGGAGAAGCATTTGCTTGGTTTCAACGTGCAGAAGTCCAGTTTCGCATCAACGGCGTGACTCGCTCAACCACCAAAGCAGATTATGTTCTCGCGGCGATACCCGAGGACACCTTCCCGGAAATATCCGACTGGCTTTGTGAACAAGGAGACACCCGAATAGCGTATGACGCCCTCAAAACATACCTTCTGCAGCAGTACTCGCCGTCGCCAGCCGCCCGTATAGCAAAGCTTTTTCAGCTCTCGCAACAACCGTTGGGGGACCAAAGGGCTTCGCTTGCCCTCAGGGAAATGACCAGTATCGCTCGCCTTCAACCTGCCGCAGACGGCTCTCCTCGTGAGGTGAACCTACTTCGTGCCCTTTGGATACGCCGTTTACCAGGACCTATACGCGCTGCCATACCCGATGTCGATAGTTTACCCATAAAAGACTTGATGACCAAAGCCGACGCCCTTATGGACAGCCACTTCAAGACCTCCATCAACGCCTCCACCCCTGACGAAGAGGATGCATATTCAACGTCAACTGAAGGTGACATGAATGCCGTAGGACATACACGCCCACACCGTGACGTGCCGAAGCAGAGACAAAGCCGCCCACCACCCACCAATCACTCGCGCCCCAACAAACGACTTCTACAGCCACTTACTACCTCCCATCCGCCGCAGTTTTGCTACTACCACTTCAGATTCGGGGCAACCGCGAAGAAATGTGCCAAGGATTTCAGTGGCCAAAAAACGTGTAAGTAGGCCATCGCTCGTGGCGGTGGCTTCCCGTGTTTCTAATCTTTTCTTTTTACAGGATGCAGGAACGGGCGTGCAATTTTTGGTAGACACGAGTGCTTGTCGTTCTCTTTTGCCAAGGAAACTCTTCAAGACACGACGTAGTATGTCTACATCTACCGACATCCGCTTGGTAGCTGCCAATGGATCGTTCGGAAACGGTAAATTCAATTGGAAGTTTCTCGTTGCTGACGTCACCATGCCAATCCTCGGTGCGGATTTCCTCTCTCATTTCCACCTTCTGGTCGATGTCGCCCACCGACGATTGGTCAACGCAGACTCGTACTTGTCGACACCTCTTCAACCCGCCCCCTCTAACCTCGCTCTCCACATTAGCGCACCCACGGATGCCTACGCCCACCTCCTCACGTCGTACCCGGAAGTTTTCCGTCCAGAACTTCGCCAAACGCCCACGGTTCCTGCCAAGCACGGTATTTATCACCATATCAAGACGACGGGACCCCCAGTCTTCTCAAAATTCAGACGTCTGGCACCGGAACGATTGTCCTGTTGCCTTGAGGTTTTGTATATAAGGAGAGTGTTCTACAATAATATAACTCATTCGATTGCTTCCTGCCTTTGAGTTCACAACCCTCTCTCGGCTCCGTCACAATCTCCTTAGAGGAATTATAACAATATGGAAAGAAAGATGGATACTTTCTGTACATGATATGAATGATTTTAATGAAAGTTCGATATTACATATATTCGTCCAATTCATATCTATGGTTTCATCGATATAATTTTATTTTATAAACTTGTTTTTGAGATATTTTAATCAAATAAATTTTTTTTTTCAAAGGATATTTTCTATCGATCATAATTCTGTTGAATTACGTCCTCTGTTATTACCACAACCAAATTCAATGATGTTTACGAATAGGTATTCCCGTTCAACACATATTTCAGTAACTACTTGGTTCCTTTGATATTGATACATTTGTTGATGTATTACCCTAGTCTTGGAAAATTTAAAAGTGTACTTTCATCTGACGCTCGAGAGGAGGGTAGCAGGTATATTCTTTACAAGATAAGTTGCTTAGGATGCCAAGAGTATTCCAAACACAATTAAAAAGTTAGCCTTCGGCAAATAAATACATTATAGAAGATAGCCATTCCAAATAAGTACATGATAGGAGATTTTACGGTGTCCAATATCATAACTATCCAGACAAGGGAAGATAATTCCTAAAAGTGCTGCAATCAAAGTATAAACTTCCTTTAGGAGGAATGAGCAAGGAAATTGTTAGCTCTGACGTGAGAAGGGAGAGGCAAATGAAGATAGGTAATAAAATGCATTACTAGAGGAGTAAATTATACCGACAAGTATCACTATTTCCTCAATCTACTTCCTCTCAAAGAAACATTGGTGCATATAAAATCTCAGGACAAGTGGTCAGACGTGCTATTAAGTGGTTTGTAGAAGAAAAAAAGAGAAGACCCCCGAGAAAAAAATAAAAAAAACACGGTAAATAATTTGGGTGATTGGATATATTTGGGTGACAATTCAGTGTGCAGAGTGAACGTTGACAAACGAATAGACGAAGAGCTTAATGAAGAAAGCTTATCGCCCCTCGGAGCATCAACCAATGGTTAGTATCACTTATAACAGTTATTCAGATATAATCGTCATTAGAGACTAGCGATCGATAAAAAAGTATTGATATAGTATTGAAACTGAACTGATATGTATCAAACGAAAGGCCTGTGGGATACCCTTTTATTTCACGGAAAAGAAAATGAAAGTATTAAGGAAGCAAATGTTAATTAAAGAAAACTGATCCTCCTGGGCTTTTCCAATTGTGGCAGTAAGGAAAAATTGTGAATTAGTAAGATCATGCGTTGATCATAGGAAGTTTAATAGTATTACGAATATAATGTCTACTCTTTACCCTCGATCAAAGTGTCACTTATAAAGGCGTGGGGTACAATATTATGTGACCATTGATTTGAAATATTGCTATCATTACGTCCCAGTACATGAATACAGTAAGAATAAATTGACTTTTTTTATAAAAATTATCGTTAATTCCAGTTTAATTTCCTTCCACCTGATTTGAAAAACGTTCTTAGTTATACTTTAGGAAGTAATGATATCTGCCATATTTCCTTTCATTGGTCATAATGTGTTTATTTATCTGGACAACATTATAATAGCCAGAGAATCATTCGAAGAGCAATTGGCAGAATATCTCATATATTTTGGAAACCATAGATCGTAGCAACATGATAACTAATTTATGGAAACACCATTTATATGTTAAAAAGTAGAATTTATGACAAATTAGTGATCCCCAAAGTGAATTCAACCCATTCTCAACATAGTAGAAAGCAGAGTACTCATACAGAGTTAACTAGATTTTTTTAGGGTTTGCTGCGTATTATCATGTGATTATCAGATATTCAGGACATATAGCGAAGTCCTTTGTTACGCAAAAGAAGCAAAATGAAATCAGTGAAGAGTTGGAAGAGAGGGTAAGGGCAAATTTATCAATGATAGATACGTTATTTCGATTACTTTAATGAACATATATCTAATATTGTGTATTTTAATAGAGGTTAAACAGATTGATTATACACCTATGTATGAGATGAATACTTTGAATTATTCTTATGATTCTAGAAATACAAAATTAAGACATTAGCTTCCAATAAAGAAACAGTAATATGTTCCA
>NC_090725.1:148234537-148237037 GCF_036898095.1 Palaemon carinicauda
ATAAAGAATGCCTTGGATGACTACCAGTCGGTGTACGAACAAGGATGTTCAAAGTCCATATAATTAAAGAAATTTTATGGAAGAGGCAACTTTCCTCGGATCATGACTAACGGGTGTACTGTCTGGATCCGTTCTGCGAATAACACGGGTTATTTTCGCCCTTAATTATAGATAACTTTGAACCCAGGGTTTCTCTTCTGAACAGCTGTCCTCCCATAAAGTCTGAAGTTCTATGAAGATAGACCTTTAGGCACTCCACTGGACATAGAGATGCATCTTCCTTCAGTGGGCAGATTCTCTAGGGACCCCACCTGTAGCTTGTTCCTGGTAAGAAACGTTGGGTCTGGAAATAGATTCAGTTCTCCCTCCAAGAACTGGACGTGGCCTTCCTCTCTAGAGAGAGCCACTATTTCACTAACTCTGGCCCCCAAAGCGAGTAAAAGCAGAAATATGACTTTAAATTCAAAACCTTCTAAGCGCATTCCTCATTGTTCATTATTTATACACAATGAAGAATCATATCTAATGACCATGCAAAGTGTCTTTGGAGGCGCTGAAGGGCTAAGCCTAGCATGGGCCTTTGTAGTTCATTAAGAACGTCGTTAGAAAGGTCGACCTGTAAGGCATATGGTATCTGACTTGTCAAGGCAGGCTTGAACAATAGAATTGTGTTGGCTGCTAAACCTTGCCCATGAAGGTGAATGAAGAATGATAAATAGGAATCTGTCGAGATTTCTTTTGGTTTCTTCGCCTTGACAATTGATATCTGTTTCTTCCCTAAAGCCTCATAATGTCTTCTGGTTTGCTTCAAAAGTCTAAACTGACTTTTAACCCCGAATCTTTTTCTCATCGCTAAGGAGAAAAAATCATGAGATGTAGGTTCCGTGTTTTCTGTGATGAAGAGAAAACAGTCGACTTCTGTACTCGCAGAGACAGGGATGGATCCGGTAGTGGTACGAATTTTAGTCGTAGTTCCAATGCCAGAGGGAACCACACACTATTTGGCCACTTGTGGGCCACTAATGCTGCTTTCCCTTTGAAGGATCTCAGCTTATCGAGGACCTTCAAAAGGAGGTTATGCGGAGGGAACAGATAAATACTGGACCACCTGTTCCAGTCCAGGAACATAGAGTCCACTGCCTCCGCTAGCGGATCCTCATATGGGGACACGTAACAATCTATTTTCTTGTTGTCTTTCATCGCAAAGAGGTCTATCTGCAGCTCCGGGACTTGACTCGAGATGAAGGAGAACGATCCTGCGTCAAGGGACCATTCTGACTCTATAAGTGTAAACCTGGATTGAGCGTCGGCTGTCACCTTTCAGCTTACACAGTAAAGCTATAAAAGATAGAAGGAAAGGCACATACTTGTATTTCCTGCCCAGCCAATTGCTGTAACCTCACAAAATATTAAAACTAAGGTTAATTCTATTCTAGAATACCTTATGTAATTTCCTAAACGGAAATTTAAAGTGTAGCTCACCCCTTGAAATAAAGTTTTAATATTCGGGATAGAATGAATACAGAAAGAACTCACTTTCTATGTATTGTACGGTCTCAACAAAAGGCTGTACAAGATAACATTAAGTATGTTGGAAGAACTTTAGTGTTACAACAAACTCTGTACTGTAGTTTATTAATACAGCGTGTACTACACTACAAATATAGTAACTACTGTACATCGCATGCTGCTGAGCCGGCCAGCACGCGCCGGCACGTGCCGGCCGACATTTACCTCATGTAGTTCAAAGATATACTACCTTTAACTAATACGTGGCAGGTCACTGGTTCGCAAATGTGTGCCGGCCGGCAGCTGAAAACACTAACATCCGGCTGCCGGCCGCTAATCATAGTGGCCAGCAAATTTCGGGCTGTGTTTCCACTGCCGGCAGGCAAAGGTAGCAATACCCATGTCTGCCGACAGTGGCTAAGAACCAGAGAGCTTCCAACTGCCCGGCTGCCGGCTTAACAGCCGACAGCCGGGGTAGGGGTACAAAACACTAGTAAGAGAAACAGTATGGATGTAACGTTATAAGGCGGCATTGCCATACGACCTTCCATCCAGAAAGAGTGAACTTATGGAAGGGGAGAATGTAGCATTCGGGCTTCCAAAGAATCCATAGCCTGCCGGACTCTACCGGCAGACATGGAATGGAGACCAAGGGAGTTCTGGGGTTCACTCTGTAATGAACAAGGGGTCTCTGCCGGTCGACACGTAATTGCCAGCCGGCAGAGAGCTGAGCCGGTCCTCCATCCTAACCTACACTAGGTACAGAAATAGGACTGCGGCCAAAGGAAAATAAAAGAAAGAGAGGTGGGGAAGGGATAAGGGTCCTATAAACTTCGTTCTAGCAAGAGACACACTCAGCAGTTAGGGAAGCTCATCCTAACCTAGAGTTGTCTATTAAGGAGGAAGACTGGCAATACTTGCTATCCTCCTCCCAACCAGAACAAAGTTAGGTGAAGTTATTTCGCCGGGCAATGGAGAAAACTCATTCTCC
>NC_090725.1:148242037-148259537 GCF_036898095.1 Palaemon carinicauda
CCGCCCACCCTTTGTCCCCGAAATAATAAAAATTATAACATCCTATCACTAGGTCCTTTGCAAAATTTCCAAAACTCGTGTTACCCTGCGTAGTCTCTCACAAACATGATTCAACACCTCATAAAATATAAAAGAACATTACATAAGACCTTGTTCCTATCATGTATGAGCAAATAACACTCTCAAACAGTTACGTAAGACTTCGTAACAAAATTATGTGAAATAAAAAAAGTTAATTTTTAAAAATAATATAAATTTATATATACTGACTTGAATAAAGAATACAATGAAATTAACGACGAAGGTCTTACGTAATTTACATAAAATACTTAAATCTACACGAGGAGAAATCACCTTAAGAGCTGGCTAACCTCTCTTTAATGCACAAAAGGAATATAAACAAAATCATTAATAAACTACGGTATTTAGTCTACACTAGACCAGCTTCGTAAGATAGCTCCCCCAAGAAAGAGGATTTATTCCGAGCCTGAATCCATCGATTCAGCCCGAGATAAATAATCTGCAATAGTCAGGTTCCAAATCTCATAAAAGTGATTTTTTAATTGGGGGTGGTAGTTTTCCTGCCAAAATTATGAAAATTCATATCTAGGGGTATTTTGATATGATAAATCCATTGCAGCATGGTGCCAAAGCGAGAAATGACCGGAAATGGATCAAAATGGCATCTGTTTCAAGATGGCTGCCATTTCGTGTAATATCTGTATAGATAAACATATTTTGTCAGTTTGACTGAACAAAGTGATCTACACTTAATATGTATACCTCAGTGAGTTCATTTTTAATGATTTAATTGAATGAACACATTCTTGTTGCCTTAAATCCAAGATGGCCGCCAAAACAGAGGGTTTAGACTATCTCTGTAATTTACGGAATTGTCTCCATTGATTGCAATTTTTCACAAATGATATGGAAACATCAGTACTGATTTTGAACAATGTTACACAGATTGCAGCATCACAATTAGTAGTTTTTAATAACATATAGTTATATGTAATGAATATATTTTATTGTAACTGGTACTACTTCACATGGGATACGATATTATGTTGAACTAGGTATCAAAAAGTAGTCTAGCTGCGGGCGGCTAATGCAGGTGCAACTGATGATAAACTTAAACAAAAGTGCACACAGGCTCAAAAGTTAAAACTTAATTCACTTTTAACATAAAACATTTGCTAATTTTTTAAACTGTCCACAACTGCTAAAACAAACTAGACAAAATTATTTATGCATGGCTGGTCTTCTTTGGATCTCTTATGACAAAGGATTGTACATTGAAGTTTAGATTTGAAACAACTGCACTTGTTTGATTGGCAGCCAGTTTTACAATTACATGACACCATTTCAATGACAGCGTCTGGAATGGGATGATTTGTCATCATAACTGGTATCAATTTCTGTTTCTCACTATCTAAGTTGAACCCCACGGAGATCAGAGCATTTGTTTTCATTTCAAGTACAGGCTCAGTAGCATTTTGCCATACATGCGCTTGAAGGAAGGCACGAGAGATGTGCAGCCGAGCTGCATCACTAGTAGGGGGTATTTCTTCTGGGCGATTGGTAGTCAATATACTCTTAACTCGCATGGCGTCCAACGATGATGACTGGTTGTCTTTGTACAATCTGCACATGAAGACTTCAACGTGCTTGTAGTCAATTTCAGATGGGCTTTTAAGGTTAGTATTGTCCAGAAGATTGTGGAAATCCTTAAGAGTATTCCATGCAGTTGATTTGCCAATGCCATATATATAACTCGTGGTATCACATCCAGTTAAAGAGTGAAGAAGGGGGATAGATATAGGATCCATGCCTTGGCTTATGATTCCTTCTACCACAAATTTGATGTCTGTGATCTTTTGTTCTTTTCCAATCTGCTGCTGTAAATACACTTTCCTATTTCCAAAATGTTTGTAGTTGGCAAGAAGAATCACAAATACATCAGTATCCTGTGACACTACCACAATATGTTCCGCGGTTGAATTGACTATGCTTAATACCATACGGGTATCTGCTTCCTCATGGTCAGACTCCATGCTATCTAACTGTATGCCCAAAGAGGATGAACGGACATCCATGGGGTCTTCAAATGCCCCAGAGACAACAATAATCTTATCTTCAGGTGCATTTTTGATGAGAGTATCACCAAGGAGCTGCTGCAGAGCAATCTTGTTATCATTTATGCTCAAAAAGCTTTTGAAGTTGTCACCTTGAGGCAGGTTTACTTCTGGGGAAATTACTTTTGGCACCGCTTTGCGTTTTTGTTTTCTTTTTCCTTGTTTGTCTTTGGATTTAGAGGCCCTAGCACTTCGTGTGTCATCTTTGATGGAAGTTCCATCATAGCGGTCCATCACAATGTCTATCCTTGTGCTTGGAAACTTATATACCCCCTTGCAGTACTCTGTAGCAAATTCTCCGAATGTACTAATCGATTTAGTTGAAACCCTGTAGACATACGCCATCCCATCAACAACATGCTGTGAAGAAGTGGGGTCTATTTGGGGAACAATTTGGGAAGGCTGAACTTTTGCAGTTTCACAAATGTTGTTGACTAGATCTGACTTGTTTCCTTTCCTCGTGGTCTTATCTGTATAAAACAGTGCAATGGGGACAGACATCATTTCATGCTTTGCGATATGTTGCAGATCTACTGGCCTTCCAGCTTCATATGCTACACAGAGACGCTGTAGCACACCTCTGTTTGCATTTACAACTTTATTTTGCTGAGAGCCTGTTTGGTCCACTTCAAATAAGTTAGAAAAAGTGGGACTTTTCATTTTCTTCATTGCAGCACTGAATAGTACACTTGGTTTAGACTGTCCAATAGCGCGAACAAGCCTTTCCTTCATAAACCTTTTCACTTCTTCCTGGCCTTTAGATTCACTTTCTAATAATGACTCTTCAATGTGGGGAGGAGCTACATCTTTATTGATGATTGTTGTTAGCTTATCTGGGTTACGTCCTTCAAACAAGTTATACTTAAGCATCTGTTCAACCAGCTTGTCTTCATACCTAGCTTCAAGCTTCAGTTCACTTGGTGTCAAGTCATTTTCATTCTGGCTGACATTATGGTAGTCACATGCATTGGTAGTGATAGTCGACCTTGCATGAAATGACAACATCCACCTGAAAAAAATAGTAACAATATCTAAAACTTTATTTCATTATCAATTGTAAAACTAAAATATGAATTGTTACAAATATATTAAAAACAATTATAGTTTCTGATAAATGTACGTGTTGCCTATGGGTTAGATGATAATGTGCAAAGTGTTTAACTACAAATATTAGTAAAGTTAAAATTATATCAGATAGAAAGTTTTACACAGAAATCATACTTAAGTGTAGCACTGTCAATCTGTGTGATGGTAGAAAGTCCACCTGATGTTTTTGCAGCAGCATTCACCCATTCAGTTCCAGAGTTCACATTGTGATTTTATGTCTTGAATATTTGTAACATCAGAAACAGGCTTATTTTTCCTAAACTTTGTCTTTGGGTCCTTCTTATCATTTTGACAAACAAAGCACTTCTGCTCATAATCAAACCGTGCTGGGCGCTTGGCCGATGACGCCATATCCCTAGTTATTATACTTCTACGATGCAGTTATTTCACAACCTATTGCTGAAATGAGAACATATTATTACCCCAAACTATCTATACTAATATAATTTATATGAAAACATCATAAACGTTGTCCTGTAAAATGAATAATCAGTTTGATTTTGTGAATATTTAAACAAAAAATTTAGAAATTCAAAAAATAAAGGGCAATGTTAACGTATACATTTTAGTGGCCATCTTGAATTTAAGACTACACAAATTCATAAAATCAATAAAATTACTTGAAATAGACTCGTTTAGTCCCAAACAGTAAAAACAGATAATTTTGTTCAATGAAATGGACAAAATATTGTTATCTTCGCAGAAATGGTACGAAATGGCGGCCATCTTTAAATGGACGCCATTTTGAGCCATTTCTGCTCATTTTTCGCTTTGGCACCATGTTGCAATGGATTTGTCATGTCAAAATCTCCCAAGATAGAAAATTTCATAATTTTGGCAGAAAAACTACCACCCCAATGGAATTTTTAGTTTTGGACCCTGACTACAACCACGTTATCTTTACCTGATATACGCTTTACATTAATACAATAGGGATGCTAACATAATGACCACCTAGTTAACCTTTGATTATTATTTTTCATCTTATTCACAAAACTTGAAGGATTATGATCCGAATATACTGTAATTTCTTCATTTTGTGGTTGATTCACATAGACCTCGAACTTGTTTATCACTGTGACTAGCGCTAGTCATTCCTTTTCAACTGTCGAGTAGTCTCACTGATACTTCTTCAGTTTCTATGACAGGATGAAGAATTTCTTCCTTATCTTCTTGCAATAAGACAGCTCCAATCTGATTCTCCAACACATCCACTTGGACAAGGAATAGGCTATCTTGTGGAAATCAGGGGCTCGCAGTATCGGTTTCAAAGTTAATATGGCCTTTATCCTGCCGAAGGATTCCTGGCACTTGCTGGGCCATGCAAATTTTCTCTTGGGGCTAGTGGAATCTGTCAAAGGAGCAACTACAGCCAAAAAGTTCAGGCAAAATCATAGGTAGAATCCTGCCATCCTAAAAAGCGTTGTAATTGCTTACTCATTGTGTAGGGTGATGCTTTCCTTATTCCCTCGACGTTAGCGGCTACCAGGTGATTTGTCCTCTGCCTACTTCAAATCCCAAGTATCGCATTGTTGCCTTTCTAAATTTGCTCTTTTACAGGTTAATCATCGAGTATGCTCCTCACAGCTTTTGAATTACCTTCTTCAGGACTTGAAGATGTTCTTTCCAGGTCGATGAATATACCACAGTGTCGTCAAGATATACACCTGGTCCTACTATTGATCCTAGATAGTTATCCATCCCTCGTTGAAAAGCAACGGGGGCGCTCATTAGGCTAAAGGCCATGACTGCGTATTGATATAATCCAAACGGTGTTATAAAAGTTGATAACAATTTTGCGTTGTCGTCCAAAGGAATTTGATAATAACCTTTTAACAAGTCTATCTTAGAGATGAAGCTCACTTTTCCAATATAGTCAAGTATTTGGTGGTTGAGGGGCAATGGATAATTATCAGCCAAACTGGTTGAGTTTGACTTTCAGTAGTCCGTACACATCCTAAGATTTCCGTCCGTTTTTTTCACGAGCGAGCATGGAGAACTGTAAGGGCTAGAACTTTGTTCTGCTAATTCGTTTTATAACAAATAGTCCATATCTTTTCTCATTATTATTTTTATTATTACTAGCCAAGCTACAACTCTAGTTGGAAAAACAAGATGCTATAAGCCCAATGGCTCCAACAGGGAAAAATAGCCCAGTGAGGAAAGGGAATAAGGAAATAAATAAATGATGAGAATAAATTAACAACATATCATTCTAAGAACAGTAACAGCGTCAAAACAGATATGTCCTATATAAACTATTAACAATGTCAAAAACAGATATGTCATATATATACTATAAAAAGACTCATGTCAGCCAGGTCATCATAAAAGCAATTGCTCCAACTTTGAACTTTTGAAGTTCCATTGATTCAACTACCCGATTAGGAAGATCATTCAACAACTTGGTAACAGCTGGAATAAAATTTCTAGAATACTGTGTAGTATTGAGCCTCATGATGGAGAAGGCCTGGCTATTAGGATTAACTGCCGGCCTAGTATTACGAACAGGATAGAATTGTTCAGGGAGATCTGAATGTAAAGGATGTTCAGAGTTATGAATATTCTTATGCAACTTGCAAAATGAACTAATTGAACGACAGTGCCCAAGATTAATATATAGATCAGGAATAAGAAATTTAATAGACCATAAGTTTCTGTCCAACAAATTAAGATGAGAATCAGCAGCTGAACACTAGACAGGAGAACAATACTCAAAACACGGTAGAATGAAAGAATGAAAACACTTCTTCAGAATAGATTGATCACCAAAAATCTTGTAAGACTTTCTCAATAAACTAATTTTTTGTGCAATTGAAGAAGACTCAGACCTAATGGGTTTCTCAAAAGTAAATTTACTGTCGAGAATCACAGCTAAAATTTTAAAAGAGTTATACAGATTTAAAGAAACATTATCAATACTGAGATCCGGATGTTGAGGAGCTACCGTCCTTGACCTACTTACAATCATGCTTTGAGTTTTGTTAGGATTTAACTTCATACTCCATAATTTGCACCATGCACTAGTTTTAGGTAAATCTTTATTAAAGGATTCACCAAACCAAGGTCTACATTCAGGGGATGGAATTGATGCAAAGAGAGTAATATCATCTGCATATGCAACAAGCTTGTTTTCTAAGCCAAACCACATGTCATGTGTATATAGTATGAAAAGTAATGGGCCAAGAACACTACCCTGTGGAACAACGGATATCATATTCCTATACTCACTATAGTGCCCATCAACAACAACTCTTTGAGATCTATTACTTAAAAAATCCATAATAATGCTAAGAAACAACCCAAACACTCCCAACTGTTTGAGTTTGAAAGCAAGGGCCTCATGATTAACATGGTCAAAGGCAGCACTAAAATTAAGTCCAATCATTCGAACTTCCTGACCACAATCAAGGGATTTCTGTACAGCATTGGAGATTGTAAGAAGAGCCTCACATGCTCCAAGGCCTTTACGAAAACTAAATTGTAAACTAGGGAGTAGATGATTACCTTCAGCAAACCTAATAAGACGTTTTGCCAGAAGACGTTCAAAAACTTTAGATAATATGGGAGTTATGGAAATTGGGTGGTAATCAGTGGGACTTGAGCTACCACAAACACATTTACATAGAAGAGTAACATTACGAACTCTCCAACAAGTGCTAAAAGCTCCTCTTCTTTCTAACTTGCGCAAACTAACAGATAACTTTGGAGCTAAGAAATCTGCTGTCTTTAAAAAAAAACAAAGGAAAAATATCATTTGAGTCTACACCTCCATAAGCACCAAGGTCCATCAACAGAGCTTTAATCTCACGAGATCGAAAAGCTAAACTAGTTAGTTTAGCCTCAGGAAAACAGGAATGAGGAAGTTCACGTTTTTCATTACTCTGTTTACTGTCAAAAACATCAGCCAAAAGGGTTGCCTTTTCCTTTGGACAGTGAGTGACTGAGCCATCTGGTTTAAGTAAAGGAGGAACTGTTACATCTACACCAAAGAGTGCAGATTTAAGGGTAGACCACCATTTATGTTCCTGAGTTGTACCTGAAAGGTTTTTTTTTTATGGTTAAATTGTACTCGTTCTCAGTTGAGGCATAAACTCTCTGAGCAAAAGCTCGAAGCTGAGTATAGTTGTTCCAGGTCAAATCTGATCTGTTACCCTTCCAAAGATGATAGTCCTCCTGCTTCTCCGAATAAGTACGCCTACAATTATCACTGAATCACGGTTTGTCCTTCACTCGGTACCTTAGCACACGAGAAGGGATACGCCTATCAAATATGTTGACTAGATTCTCATTCAAAGGGACAACAGGATCTACACTACTATATAATTGTGACCAACTCAATCACAAAAGATCATGCAAAATCCCATTCCAGTCTGCTTGGGATTTCATATGAATTTTACGAGTATGATATATCAGGGACAGGCTGCTCAGACTTCACTACTAATGAAATCAAGGCATGATCAGATGTCCCAACTGGAGAACCAACCCTACTAGTTATAACCCCAGGGGAGTCAGTGTATACGAGGTCCAAGCAATTACCAGACCTTTGAGTAGCTTCATTTATAATTTGCTCACAGCCTGATTCAGAGGCAAAGTCTAAAGCTCTTAAGCCATGGCGATCAGTAGGAGAGATAGAACTTAACCACTCCCTATGGTGAGCATTAAAATCACCAATTTCTTGGTGATACAGCAACAGTCGATAGGCGCGTTGTTTAAATGATCTTCCCGTTGTTTTGAGGTGTATCTCATGCTTCGTCAGGTTGCTTTGTTTTGGGACGCCGAGACAATTTCAGGGAGACTTCCAATTAATCAGTTTAATTTCTCTTGTTACAAAATGAGTTTCAAAGATGAAAATCAAGTACTAGCAGTCAAATAAGATATGCACAGCAGAATTCATGACTATATGAGACAACTGGATGGAGAAAATATATTTCTTGATGGAGCAAAAGATGCGAGAGGGCAAGGAAATGAGTTAGGGGTAAATAATAGTTTCGTAAAGAAGAGGCCAGACTCGAGTATCGGCATAGAAGTAATGCACAGTCGAAGGATTACGGTACTTTTCCTCTGTTGACCTAACACCTGCCAGTCTTCGAGAACGTGATACCTGAAGAAGAGAAAAGATTTTACTACATTGAAACATTCCTAAGTAAGATAGAGGCATTGGCATCAGAAAGATTCTGAACCCATGGACAGAAATCGTCCTACCAAAGCAGCGAATCTGAGGGAATGACCATCGGAAAGTAAGAAAAGACCTGGAATTTATGCATTAAAGGAATTAAAGACCCTTGGCTATAAAAGACGATGAAGAATCACCTCCCTGCATACATATGTGACACACTGCACCAGTCTACTCCAATAAAATGGATAGTGGAGAATATGCGGATCTAAATGTCTGATACGACTACCGGGAAGGATGGAGAAGGATCCAGTCCTGAAGGGCATAACCAGAAGAAAATCTCCAACTCATCTCTGTCACCATCAAACCAATCATTCAGAAGCAGACAATGCTGGAAGAAACCGCCGGATGTAGCAAGATATGTGCCGTATCTTGCTACATCTGCGGGGCTCCTGGCCCGTGAGGTGAAAAATTGTCCTTGAACGAAGAAGGGGCTGCAGTGTTTTAGCTGCGGAAAATGGGGACACTACGCCTGTGATTACAGAGCCATCCGATATCCCCACTGTGGGAGCAACAGCAACACCAATTGCCATAGAAGGACCACCCCTCACCTTTGGAGCTCCCCCATACTAATCCTAGCCACCTGTGGGTTTTCTGCAAGCCATCTCACTGAAGAAACCTACCTTGTGACATCAACCACCACCAGCATCATGTCAAATGCCCCTGCTTCGGAAGCCCAAAGATATCCCTGGGGTGTGGCAACAACCCCCAAGCCGCTACAGTAGGGTGAAGAAATAAGACAGCTTCCTAACAGCCTGCTATCAAAGTTAAGTTTGATTCAGGGGCTTATGTATCACTTATTATTGAATCACATGTTACTGTTGCTCAGGTTCAAAGTGAAAATACCTTAAGATATCAGGTTATTGAAGAGAAGTGACTTTACATTAACACATTTGTGAGAGGAAATGAAAACTTCATTCACAATTTTTATGTAGTGCCTAAATTGGGGTACGGGGATTGATGTCATCTTTGGAACAGACACCATCGGCAACTGGTGATAAATGTACTTTCTTGTTCAAAAGGGTTATTTGTTACTTTGAGGCATCAAATCCTTCCTATTACAGGGGCATTTGCATCTTCAATATTACTACTAGAACTTTTTAGCAATATTTCTGATAAGTGTGATGTTCAACATTCTCAAGAAGTGTGTATTGATCCTTGTTCTGCTATGTTTATCGAACTAGATGTGTGCCAGAAACATATGCCCCATGTAGATTTTGAGGATAATATAATTCATGACTCTTTGGTATAAGCCTAGCAGGAAAGATTGAAGTATTGTTTCATGATTTTGCACGTGCTTGCGTTACTAAAGTCTTCTTCTTCCCAGCTGGTTCCCATTTTTATATGGGGTCGCCGTTGTGGATGAGCCGTTTCCATCTTTTTCCCTTTTGCGCTTCTGCCTCATCAATCCCCTTCTCCTGTAAGTCTCCTCTCACACAGTCCCTCCATCTCTTTCTTGGTCTCCCTCATCTTCTTCTTCCCTGAACCTCCATCTCCATAGTATGTCTCCTAACGTGGTCCTCATCTCTCCTCATCAGGTGTCCATACCATCTCAGCCTCCCTTCCTGCACTTTCTTTGATATTTCCACCACCTTTTTCGACCCCCTTATGTAGTCATTTTTTATCCGATCCTCTCTTGTCACCCCAGACATCCACCTAAGCATTCTCATTTCTGCCACATCCATCTTCTTCTCCTCTGTCTTCCTCATGCTTGCTGTTTCCGTTCCATACAGCATTGCTGTTCTTACCACTGTCTTATGAAATTTTCCTTTTAACCTCAGTGGTATTCATTTGTCACAAAGAACTCCTGAGGCTGCTCTCCAGTTGTTCCAACCTGCCTGTACCTGATGTTTAACTTCATCTTCCATACCTCCTCCAGCGTTAACAAAGGATCCCAAATACTTAAACTTATCAACTCTCTATATCTGTTCTCCCCTAAGATGAATACTTTCTCTATCATACCCCTCACTGGTGGTACACATATATTCTGTCTTAGATCTACTTATTCTCATTTCTCTGTCCTCCAGTACTTGCCTCCACCTTTCCAATTTAATTTCCAGATCTTCTCTGCTCCCTGCGCACAGAACAATATCATCTGCATACAATATGTTCCATGGTACTGCCTCCCTTACCTCTTCTATTAAAACGTCCATCACTATGTTAAAGATAAATGGGCTCAGAGCTGACCCTTGGTGTAATCCTACTCTCACCTCAAAACCCTCTGTCTCCCCAGCACTGCTCCTCACTCTAGTAAATACATTACGGTACATATCTTGTATCAGTCGAACGTACTTCTCTGGCACCCTGCTCTCTCTCAGACTCCTCCATACCTCTTGTCTTGGGAATCGGTCAAAAGCCTTTTCAAGGTCAATGAATACCACATGCAGGTCTCTTTGCTTTTCCCGGAATTTCTCCATTAGTTGCCTCAGACAAAATACACTATCTGTTGTTCCCCTCCCCTTCATAAATCCCATCTGCTCTTTACCTATTTCTACGTTTTCATTTAGCCTGGCATCTATCATCCTTTCCAGTATCTTCAAAGTGTGGGACATCAATTTAATACGTTAATTGCACAGGTATAAAGAAATTTTAACATAGTATCTAGGTCCGTCGGTAAGAAAAATAGCTCATCAGAGCATGTACGTACTTTAAAGAACTTTGGAATTAATTTAACACCTGCCTAATATCATTGTAATATTTCTTGAACCTTAGAAGAATATCAGGAGGTATTTGTGCTGACGGAAGAACTCCCTGGGTATTGTGACTTTGCCAGTTTCATATAGACATGGAAGATAGTCTGTCAGTTGTATCTTATTCTTAACGAGTGCCTTTTGCATATCAGTCCAAGGTAAATCGATAATTAGATGATATGAAAGAGGATGGCATAATCTCTGTTGCTGATTCGCCTTGGTGATTTCCTATTGTAGTCGTTAAAAATAAATTTGGCGCTTTGCGCATTTGTATTGATTACTGTGATCTGAACATTGTTACCAAAGGAGATATGTTTGTTTTGCCATCCATAAAAGAGATACTATGCAAGGTCTGAAATTATAAGATGTTCTCTACCTCAGATTTTAAGTCTGGTTATCATAAAATTCTCACTTAGTTTCTGTAATAAAAATGTCATTGTATTCACATAAACCCACACTAAAACCAGACCGAGCTGGACACAGTGGAGCGCCCCACTAAGAAGGAATGTCAGCTGAGCGGACAGGGATAGATAACTAGGTCACTTGGTTCACTCGTGATATGAAGGATATGAATGATATGAATGAGAATCATCCTGTCCTTGAGACATATGAGGTTAAGCATGATGATATCAAGTGCTATGTCTCGCACCTAATTAGTGCTCAAAATTATGACCCTTTGGAGCAAAGTCAAAGTCTATCTTAGAGAGGAAACCAATGAATTTCCCTCTAACGTTTTTCTTATACTTGAAAAAATTGTAATTTAAGCCGACTTTTTCTATTTAACTGATTTGAAGAGAAATAAGCTAATTTATAGTAGTCTTGGAAATGCCTTTTGTGTGTAAAGCAATAATGTTATCACATTTGTCCCCAGAATGAGGTCACGTAGGCGTAGCAAATACCCCAAGACGAGCTTACGATTGTTTTTTATTGGAAATTCATGAAACAAGATATATAGAGGTTTGTTTAATCCTGTCCTCTTTGTAATCTCTCAAGATCCCAGAGATTTAATGTACCTTCTGCCCTAATATAGCCCATGGTTAGCAAAAAATGTAGTTTAGTTCATATTCATTTAATAGGGCCATTACCTACTTCACATGCAGGTCACATATATTTTTGTTTTAGTATATGCGTGAACTAGATATATGTTCGTGTGGTCTGTAATAGATTGATTGACACACAAAGTAGCAAAGGCCCTTAGAGCCATAGTCGAGATATTTGGTACTGCTCGAGAAATTATTTCAGATTTCGGGAAAGAGTTCGTGAATGAAGTATTCAGTCGTATATCTGAGTGGTATGGAATTTGGCATTCCCCTATTGTTGCCTATAGACCTAGCTCTAATGGATTAGTAGAATCAGAGAATATGGTTCTTATCAATATGCCTAAACAATCGTAGCATTTGGTCGGATATGTTGTTAACGGCAGAGTTTGCTTTAAATACAGGCTATACCTTTCAGCCATAATCTGAATCTGCCAAATGAGGTTTTCACAAAGAATGAAAAACTTGCTATAAATAACATGGAGGATATTGGAACTTATGTTGGCAATATGAAGAAACGGGCTTTTGAGGCTGCCGACAAGTTTCTAAAGATAGCCCAAAATAGGACCATTCAAAGTTACAAGCACAGATTTAATGTGTACAACTGCATGTCATTCTAATATGCGACCGAGTATACATTAAGAGACTTTTAAATAAGAGTGTAAGTTCTAATCCACGTTTGTCGGTCCTTTTCGAATAATAAAAATAAATTATGACGAAATTACAGTTTGGAATATTACAATAGGCAATGTATATGAGGTACATTTCTCTGTGGTGAAAATTGCGCCAGGAAGCTTACTGACGGCCTCAGAGAATAACAATGTGACAGCAGTTTATCTAGTTTTAGATTCAAACAATTCAGCAGCTGGAGAGTTTGAAAGAATCGTAAGAATGGCGGCCTTTTCCTAAGCTCCGTCCTGAAAGAATGGCAAGAAAGAGTTATGGGGAACCTGAGAGAGAGAGAGAGAGAGAGAGAGAGAGAGAGAGAGAGAGAGAGAGAGAGAGAGAGAGAGAGAGAGAGAGAGAGAGAGAGAGAGGCTGCACTCACCCACTAATAAGATGACAAGCTGAGAACACTCATTAGTTAGATGAAGATGGGAGGCCTACAGTACATGCTGTTTGTGGTGTATCTATTACTAACCATTTTGTGTGCGAATAGTGAAGTATGAATAAGACAGGGAGATATAATTCAGAGTCATTCTAAATTATCATTTAAGTCTGAAACTCATGTCTTGAATATTGATTATGATTCAAATTCAAATTCAAACAATTTATTGACAAAAGGTGGTCAAAAGGAGCTGTTAGTCTTGCTAGACAGCCCACTCTATCTTTAATTTACATAAATGAACAAAAGCTAAGTACAAAGGTAAAACCTAGTAACAATTTACATAAACCAAAAAATACATTTAGTAACAAATAGTTTTTACAAATGAAAACACATTCTACATGAATAATTTCACATTTACCCAAAGTAAATTAGCACAAACCTTATATGTTTATTTCACAGAGACTGAAATTACATAATACTTAATCATAGTTATAATTTGATAAACCAAACAATCCAGCAAAATCCCCAAGTTTCAGTAGAAATAGACTAAAATAAATATATGAACCAAAAGATATTTTAATTTTCATTTTAACAGTTTATTGACATAAAAAGGCGTCAAACGGATCTGTTAGTCTTGCTAGACAGTCCAAAAACCATGATATTACATAAGTAAGTTTACACAAACCTTATAAGGCTTTCACAGTTTTAAAATTACATAATACTTAATCCTAGTTATAATTTTCATAAAACAAAACTTTCGAGTAAAATCTCTCAGTTCCAGTAGAAATAGACTAGATATGAATGATATGAATGAGAATCATCCCTGTTATAATAAATTTCAAAGCTACAATTACACTTGAAACTGATTTATCATGTTCAAAATAACCAAAATTTTTTTTACATAAAATATATTTTATAGCCTGTTTTCACATATAAGGAGAACTATTATTTAATGTACAGAGAACAACCACTTCCATTTCAAATTCCATATTACTGCAGCAAGCACTAAACATTATACAAATAAAAAGTGATATAGTAACTTCTCAATTTTAGTACCTTATATCATTTTTTTTAAAATTTATTTGCAATATTCTTGTACTAATTATTATTAATGAAAAAACACACCATTTGTTCAAAATTATTATAAAGATTCCTAAATTCTGCCAAAGAACTACATTCTATAATGTAATGTTGCAGTGTGTGTGAATTTGCAGCGTCACATAATTTACAAGGGGTACCCTCTCCTCTCTTATATTCCCAATAGTATCTATTGCCTAGTTTAAGTCTCATAACAATTCCATGACACTTAGCTGAAGACTTTCCATAAGTAAAACATGTATTGTTACTAATATAATCATAATGAGACATACTGTTACTGTCATATTAATTATGATCCTATTGTAATGACCAAACCCTTAGTTAGGATCTTTGAACATACGGGTACCTTGCAACACCAATTGGGTCAGCTTCCGAAAGATGATACCATAACTGAAATTCGGACAATTATCAGAAATTTGCGTAGAGTTCTCCTTAGTTCGTTGGACTTGTTCGAAGAATTTGTCGTCTTGAAAGGAAATTAGCGAAAACGAGGTGCTGATTGAATTAGTGAGCTTATAGTGGGTTGAGTAGGGCTCCTCACTTGCTCAGATCTTGAGCTATTATAAAAAGAGGTCACACAAGAATCTCACACACAGACTGTTATAAATCCAGTTATTTCTCACAAACATGTCTTAGATAAACAGGTACACACCTTTGTGGCCTCCATAGGTACTCTAGGTGTCACCCTATGGGCAAAGAGGGCATTACAGTTTTTAGAAGGAAAACTTATAGTATGGGAAAGGAGACAAATCAGATACAAAGCGATATTTTCTTTTATAGAAAGGGCTATCCAATTGGCATTCATAGTGAGGGAATTAACTTTGCATTTGGGAAATGATGATAGCCAGATTCAACATGTACTAATACTGGGGAAATATCTGCTGGCATTATACCCCTAGGGGAGTGGTTTTAGAATTTTAAAGAAAATTCATGACTGTTCCTCTATTTATTCCTCCTTTAGAGATTATTTTTTTCTAGAGTTGTATAAGATGTCCTCTGTAAGTGTTAATAAAGTCAGGGTTAATTTAATTTTTTTGTTGATGTACCTGTTAAAAATGAGGACTTAGATTTCTGATTGTATGAGGTAAAGTAATTTGGGCTCCAAAAAAAAAAAAAAAAAATAAGAGGTCACAACCTGAGTGAACCTTTATCACCCTTATTTCTCTGCCAACAACATCGGTACATTCACAGTAACGTTATTCGATTTAAGTAATAGTAAGATAGGAAGGGATCATGTGTTATGTGAGCCGATGTATGCACACTAAGTGCCTTCTGCGCACGACTGTCTTTTTGATATTTATATAGAGAAGCCAGGTTTTGTGAACAGTTATAAGTTTGATGTGAGAACAGATTTTGAGAGGGAAATAGCTAATTTTGGACATCATTTGGTAATACCTGTTAAACGTGAATCTTGACACACCGTAATAGTTGAGTAGTGCTGGGAGATGGCTTTCGTATGGCCAGTCTGCGACAGTAGAGAAGTGAGAAGATGTTGGTTCAAGATAGTTGTTTTTTAAATGTCACTGACATTATTAAGAGTGTGAATGAGTCCCGTATGTTACTTCTTGTCTATGTTTCTTAGCAGTCTTGAGTGGTATAATTATCATGTAAACTTGTTCACTTCTCACAATAGCTGAACTTGGGGAGTTATGCGTGTTGCTTTGTTTATAGCAGTGGTAGTCATGGTAGGTCAGGCATAGAAGTTTTCCTTTTTTTAGAATTTTTATTCAAGCCAGTCCCTGCGTAATACGGATAAAGGGGGCCAATGCTACAGAATTAGGTAGGCCATAACTCGTTGATGACTTGAGAGGTACCAGAAGCATTTCAAATGGAGGGACAGAGTTGAGAAGTACTCCAGCATAAGGGATAGTTTGGGGGGCTCTAGGCAGACCTATGCAATGAGTAAGTATAATGATGTACACATTTTATTGATTTGTTTGATAACATACTTTATGGATTTTTACAATAATAATTTTTCTAATTTGAGAACACGTTTATTTTATGATATCTGTTGTTGCTGATTTATTTGCATATTATGGCCATACTTATTACTATTATGAGTGCTATAATCATTGTTTAGTCAGGATTATTATAATACTAGGAAATGTATATCCTTTATCTACATTTACCCTTTGATCACATTTATCCTTTAATTGCTTTCAACCATTGTTCACATTAAAACTTCATTTGCATTTAACCTTTGTTCACATTTTGTATGTGTGTGTGAATTTGCAACATTTTAAAACGTATAACTAATATAATATTTGATTTTTTTTTCTTACTCTGTCATATATTCCTGTCTACTATTGTTATATCCTTGATCTTTATCAGACTTAGTGGCCAATTCTTAGGTCAAACCGTATGTTTAACGTGTAGATTGATTCACTCCTATCTTACTAGCTACATCTATGAATGGGTTATGGCAATTTAGCTGAGTTAATTATCTGGGAATTAAAGCTTCATGTTATGTTATATGATTTTTAGTGATGATATGCAGTTTCATGGTACCCTTTATATATATATATATATATATTTTATATATATATATATATATATATATATATATATACATATATATATATGTATATATATATATATATATATATATATATATATATATATATATATATATATATATATATATATACACACATATATATATATATATATATATATATATATATATATATATATATATACAGATGATATGATATATATATATATATATATATATATATATATATATATATATATATATATATATATATATACATATACATATATATATATATATATATATATATATATATATATATATATATATTTATATTTATATATTACCCTTCGCAATACTGGTTCACTTTTCAACACCTCAAGTATGGTATCTTAGGGCACCTCTTCTTCTGTGTATGCTACCAAGACAACATACAGTCCTATCAACTGCTGCTGCCAGTGACGTCGATATCGGTTCAGTACTCGATCAGGTGGTCTATGGCTTGTACCACACATGGGCCTTCTTCAATTGAAAACTGTCTAGGGCAGAATCTGGCACCTCTATCTCTTACCGTAAATTACTGTTTAGGTATTTGGCTGTCCCTGGTGCATGCCTTCACTCGACTGTTGGATACCTGATCCATATGTCAATGTTGATTTCTTTCCACCAAGTTTGAATACAACACTACCATTTAACGTGTCCCTTTAAAAATCTA
>NC_090725.1:148264537-148267037 GCF_036898095.1 Palaemon carinicauda
ACTGGAGTCTGAAATGGTACGTATTCAGTCCGATGTTGTACGTGGTCATGCGAGCCTTTGCTATTAGACTTTTGTGACTTTAATCATAGATATGCAGCACGTATGGTTCTGTTTAACCTAAAATCCAGAAACCCATTGCTGTTCATCATCAGCTAAATACATACAACACCCCATAACCTCAATGAAAGTATACCAACCTCTTTACCTATTATATTCAAAACCTCTATTGTCTACATCATTGTGCATACTTATGTCAAGAAGTTTAATGGTCCCGTTCAACTCATACTATCACCACTTAGGAAGCCGGGAACCATTTGCCTAATATTCATTTGTGTAAGACTATAAGACACAACATTGATATAATATTTAGGGTTTGGGAAACTACAACTCTGAACATTGGAGAACAGGTCCCGAGACAACACCTGCAATAAAAAATTAGTAAACCCTGTTTAAAATCCTTAGATGGCTTGTATAATCCACGAAAGGCAAGGAAGAAGGATATAAAACGAGGAGTCCTATTTGCAAGCTTCAAGATGGTATTTCTTAATGAGAATATTTCTTCAGAATTTTCAGCACCACACGAAGCCAATTTGTATAGGCTGCACTTATGTGGGATTCCTCAGCGAGAATGACTTTGCCAGTTTCTAGATGGTATTTCTTGACGAAATATTTTTATCAAAATTTCTAGCACCACTTAAAACCATTGCACATAGGCTGCACCTATGTAAAAGTTCTAAGAAAAAAAAAAGTGACTCAGAAACCGTGTAACACTTTTGAGGAAACCTTTATTAATGATCTGAACCTGTGAACAAAGTGCCTGATGAAGGGGGCATATTTATAATAACAGGATATTGATACTAATAGCATTAAATTTAAAATAATTTCACCCACCTCTCTCTCTCTCTCTCTCTCTCTCTCTCTCTCTCTCTCTCCTCTCTCTCTCTCTCTCTCTCTCTCTCTCTCTCTCTCTGTCTGTTATTATATTTATAATAACAGGATATTGATAATTTTAGCTTCCCTCCTATGTTGTGTTTAGTGCAAACTATGATATATATTATCATAGTCTACAGATACCCTATAAAAACCTGCTTAAACCTTAATAAAGTTAGTTATTCCCACACGGGTGAAAGAAGGCTGAGATTTAAGTACCAATTTCTTCGTGCATTTTCTTAATAGAGTATATTCACAAGGGACAACATTCAGTTCATGAATAGTACTCTCTATTTTACTTATATTCTGATCATTTACAGGTAGAAGACAACATATTCACAAAGGGTATGTAAAGTTAAATGATGTCAGTTTTTTTTTTTTTTTTTTTCTTTTTTTTTTTTTTTTTAATTATATCAAGCATTTTAGCATGCAAACTGGCTTTTATCCTTTGGGATTACCCATAACCTCCTTCCTGGAGGGATTTTCCTTAGTTATCTTACTGCTCTCCTTAAACTTTTGTTTCTCTATATTGGTTTTCAGAAATAATCTTCTGATTTGATGTCGTCAACATTAGATTATCTTCATTATCACTCTGTTGTTTTGTTGTCCTTTGCCATTTCTTTATAATTCCTGTGATCTATCTTTGAGGAGTAAATTTGATCCTTAGTGGTTTCTAAGATTGATCTTTGTTTTTTTCTGCTGTACATGAGACTTTCTTCACTCTAGGATCAATGTTGTGACAAAGCTACATTTCGAATTTATTTTTGGTTTGTCTCAACCCACTATTTTTACTATACCCTCTAAATTCTGTTATAAATATTCACATAATTATGAGATATTTGATGTATTCTTTTCCTTTTTAAAACATATTTATTCATTAGGCACCTCATGATAAGGACTAGATTTGTTGCATTTTTTATTACTGTGGCAAACTGGTAATTGGCCATCCTTACAAGTGGTCAGCTTTTATTGTAGTATTAACACTAGAATCTACTTACCATTATCCCAATATATATATATATATATATATATATATATATATATATATATATATATATATATATATATATATATACACATATACACATACATACATATATATCATATATATATATATATATATATATATATATATATATATATATATATATATATATATATATATATACATATACATAGAGCGCGTGCATCAGTTTTTTTTCTTAAATAATGGTATATCAAATTTTCAATAAATTATGTCTAATTATCGGTATTCCCCTACTGCTTCATATTTCTGAAATAATTCTAATTAGATAATCAGTGACTAGTTTTCTACTGCTTTTGTCAGATTGCTTTTTATTCCGAGGGTTTAATCTATCTTTTCAAAGTTTTCCATTGGACCCTTTGTCTTGATAACATCCTCTTTGTAATCGGCTCTCTCAACATCTTTGGAATCTTTCTTCTTATAGGCATTTCAACTCTGCTGCCGAGCTTATATTCATGTCACCTACAGTGCCTCTTTTTATCCCCTTCTATCACTCAGTCATCTACCGTCCTCATCTTTTACCAGAAATAGAATGTTTTCTCCTTT
>NC_090725.1:148277037-148294537 GCF_036898095.1 Palaemon carinicauda
AATAACGTTTGAAAAATATATAAAAAAAAATCAGTGTAATGTGAATGAAATATAAGTCACCTTTGTTCAACTAGATGTTAGCGTCCTTGTGTTATATTTACGTTATCACCCTTATATCTAAAGTTTTCAATACACATTTTCTAATTTCTTTTAAAATGAATATCTGATCTTAATAATTCATAAGCTGTAAATTTTAACTAATGACGACTATTATAAGCAATTTTGATTAAATAATTTTCAGTATGACCTTTCCTTATATTATGAATAAAACTAAAAACACAATCCTAAGCCGTCATTCTAAATAAAATAGAATCAAGATACTCTCTCTCTCTCTCTCTCTCTCTCTCTCTCTCTCTCTCTCTCTCTCTCTCTCTCTCTCTCTCTCTCTCATTCAATCAATCAATTAAAATGAAACTGAAATAGATGAAAAGGATTTAGATATAATCTGTCTTTACTGGTAATAACTTTAAGTTTTTTTGATGATCCGTTAAAGAACTTAATCTCTTCACACCTCCTTGTGGATCTATTAAGTAACAATACTGATCAAGAAAAGAGATCCCATGGAGAGCTGGAAAAACAGGGAGGGCACGGTCTAGGTATACAAACTCAATCAATATGTTTACCAAAATTCAATCGACTGATTCGACTTGCGCATCTCGTCACACGCATCCCAATGGGTTGCCAGTCTCCTTTTCCCTATACAATATATACATATATGCATACACGCGCACACACACACACACACACACACACACACACATATATATATATATATATATATATATATATATATATATATATATATGTATGTATATATATCTTAGTTCATGAAACGGATACTGAAACTAATATAACATAGAAATAACAACACAATCAACTAACAGCTTGATGAAGTAAAAATATTAAAGACATATTTCTGAACTTTGGAAATAGCGAATATTACTCTAATTATTATAAAAATCAATCTATACTTACAAAAATTTTTATTTGTTAATTTCATTTTCCATTTTATTGCATGATTTTTTTTTATATCAATCATTTTATTCAGATATCTTATCCTAAAGAATGCACATTTTGACAAAAGTAAATTACATCATGTGGGAGATGAGAGCCTGTTGAATTCATTTCGGATTCATTTAACGCTAACTTCATTTCCGAGACCAGTGATTTTAAACATTGTTTTCCCTCCATTAGTCTTTCACCATAAATGCCCTTAAAAACTTAGGTGTGAGAAAAATGCCTCAAAAGGTAAATGCACTTGACTTCTCTTGATCATTTTAACAGAGGAATTTTCATCAAACTGACTGGCCGCAGCTTTATGACCTAAACTTTTTTACTATGTAGTCTCCTACTGTATATGAAGCAAACTGTTTTCCTCTGTGAAATCAGGTATCGATATTGTGTTACTCGGATCTGTTATCAAATCATCCATATCATCAAGTGAGGTTGATGTAATATCTGGTTCATTTCTATATCTAATTCCTTATTTTTGAAAATTTGGCTAGCTCAGCAAATTTCTAATGCTAGCTTGGTCTTTATAATTTCTCACATTGTTCGTTCCATTTCTTAATTCTAACTCACTTATTAAGCAATCGTTATTTTCATGCTCTTTACTTTTGTTTGTTTGATTACTAATCAGGACAATTTTTTTTCTTCCCAGAAGCAACTTTTTCATTCGATATTTGTAGCTTATAGCACCGGCTTGACAATGAGGTCCAATCATCTGTCTGTAACATTCAAAAGAAAATACTCTATTACGTCCTTATTTAGACATTTTCGTCATTATGATAACTGGCTAACATCTCATATAGGCTCATAGGTGACATACATGGTTCGCAAGGAAAATTAGTTGAACAGACGAGTTCATTATTGATATTGGCCTTATCGAGAGGATGGTAAGGGGTAATTATCCATTCCTTCCTATATTCATCGTCTCTTGGAAATCTAAAAATCAAACAACTAAACCCTTTTTCTCTTTTACTAAAGCATCCATAGACTGCACAATTAATAGGCATAAGTCCTACAAAATTCTTTAACTGTGTGTTCTTGGACGTTTAAATGATGTCATGATTTACAATTGACAAAGATCATACTAAGTTATGTTATTTTATAGGGAAATGTAAAGCAAGTTAATCTGCTTATTGCCTGTGCCCCGAGGACAAATAAAAGAATTTCAGAGTCTACAACCACGGTTGTAGCATAACCATTCTTACTACTTCATTAACAAGCAAAAACATTCGCCCTGATTCGTACTCTGCATGTCCTTTTTTCCCAATCTCCCACATGCGACGTCATGTAGTTGACTGTCAGCCAGGTAGTGGCAGGTAGGTCTGCTCATCGGCTAACATCAAGTAGTTCAACTAACTGTGTGGGTGGGTATCGAATCATAGAATTTCGTAAGACGTTTTGATTACCGTTACCTCTTTCATAGACAAGCTAATCCGTCTTTTACTAGAATATGTAAAAGAAACATCATCCACGAAAGCCAAGAAAAAGAAATATGTACGAAATAATACCATTTAATTACACAAGAGAGGAAAATAGAGTTAAGTATTTCATTCCTTATAGGCAAATGGTGCCGCTCGCCCAGGGCGCCCGCTACATGACGGCGGTGCTTGACTAGTGGCCGCTGGTTGCCTAGACCTTACATATATAGATCTTGGTTACAATCATTATCTTAGATGCTATACGTTACATGAATCCTTATTTATATCTATTTAAAGTGAATTGTCATCGTCATTTGTGTTTATCTTTCAGTAAGGGAATCATAAACGTTATTATTGCTAAGTTATTTTCCATTTAGCCTATGTAGCAAACTTAGTCATAAAGCCATCTCTTTGGCAGAACGTCATGATAGCTCACAAATTTCTTTTAACTCACAGAAAGTGTTGATATTTACAAATGTCATGCTATTCAATGCGATGGAAGCATCACTGACGTTAACATTTGCTAACAAAATGGCCTACTTGATTTTTCTACCTCATCAGTTACTCTAAAACTAGAGATCTAATTTTTCGTATCAGCTAACCACTTATCTACAATATATTTCGCTATTTTTTTTTTCTGGATCATCTCTACCTACATTGCCACAAAAACCCGTGGTTTATGTTAATATTTCTACTGCGTTTATATTAGCGGTGTCAGTCCGTGTTAATCTATAAACTATGACTTCAACAAGAATTTAATTGTCTTTGACCGACACCTGCACTCCTACTGCGTAATCTAGATTGTCTGTCTTCAGTTAGTATCAAATTGTATCTGGTTAAGGTGTCAAGAGTACTATCTAATCTCATAATTTGATTACACGACAGACATACAAAATATAAATCTTACAACAGAGATGCAATAAAAATCACAATGAGAGAGAGAGAGAGAGAGAGAGAGAGAGAGAGAGAGAGAGAGAGAGAGAGAGAGAGAGAAACTATAATACTCACATATTTGTGGTCAACTTATACTTGTCTTATTCCTCTTCAGATAAATCTTTTAGCTTGCTTTCAGCTTTAATATTTTTCATTTTCCTTTTTCAATGTTCCTCAAGTTGTATCTGTGAGCAATCTAGAAATCTTGTTTAATATTTACGCACTAAGAAACATCACACAGTGCCTATCTAGTGACTGCAGCCCCCGGCGTATGGCTTTATATAAAAGTGAAGCTTCTTTAATTTGATTTAGGGCTTCGAATTGTCCCCATACAATAAGAATAGAAATGAGTCATTTAATTATGCTATATGAATTAATAATTCACAATTTATAAACATGTGAGGTATGGAATGTACCTGACGTTCGGATTTCTTTACTGACAAAGAATTTGTGCAATACCAGCAACTAAACATTACGCTAATAGCCCAGGAGCGTTAGGCGAAAATTTAGGGGTTTAGGGAAATAATTAGATTGCAGCTAAAACATACAAGTATAGTGATTGCTTGCTTTAGTTCCATGTTGGATTTCCTTAAAACTCGGAAATTTCGTAAAATAATAGGTTCATAAAAAAAGTAAATCTATATAAGAAACAAAAATAAGAATATTGAAATTTGTGTTTAAAGCTTATTTTTAATTTCCACTAAACTGGTGGCTCGTATGGCAAAATGCTTCAAATAAAAGACGTGGAGAAAACTATCTTCTTTTGAAATATATATGCCAGTTAACTCATATTGAAAAATAAGGCTGTTATGAGAGAAAATAATCAGAATCCCAATATGGGAGAGCGTCACACAGGCAAAATGAAACTGTTTTTTTTTTATATAAATAAAAAGATAGCCTTAACCGTCATTTTTTTTTTTTTTTAATTATTGAGCAATAGGTTCTTTTAAAATATCATCATTCTTTCCTTAATGATTAAATTGGAAATACTTATAAAAAAGGGAGACAACTTGTGTCAATAACTTTACATTTCAAATTCAAACAGGATGCTTGAAAATCATGAACTTTATTTTAATGAGCTTTATCAGACCAATATCATGTGAACGAACTACAATAATATTTTTTTTATTTATCAATCAAACAATATGCCTGAAATAAGCATGACCTTTTGTCGGACAAATATCCTGTGAACGTTATAATGCATACCGGTTTTTTTTTTGGTAATTACATATACAACAATAAACTACAAAGAAAAAAATCAATTGAGATAATTTGCAAATGATTATGTGTTCATTAGTACAAAAAAAAAAAAAAAAAAAAAAAACTGAAACACAAGAAATATGGTAGCAGGTTTGTTTTAAGTATTTTTGCAATAAATATGTGATAATGGATACTCACGAAAGTAAAGAATTTGGTCTTGTTTGAATTATACCTGAACCTCACACTCTGAGGACGCACATATGTTTCAAAATAATTTTTTTTTTTTTTTTATTCAATGTCTTGTTCAGCCTCCTCTTCAAATGGTATAAAATTATCACATCCACCACCACTGCAATGGCCACGCAGAGATGGAAGCGATAAACCAGCCCGCTGACATTCGCATTGATTACGGCAGCCATTGTGAAAATTATAGCTGAGTAAATTCAACAGGTCATCTGGAGCAGGAGGTTTAGTTGAGAGGATTGGTTTAAGTCTGAATCTACAATCCTTCCATCCCAATTCGACTGAAGAGAGATTGTTACCATGCCAATGTTGCATTTGGAAGAACACCCTAAATGAGTGCAAAAGAGCTGCATCACTTGTTGGTGGCAATGTCGATAGCTGAAACTGTTCTTTTTTATATATAAAAGTTATACTTATCCAATGTCTGAGATTTGTCAGGTCCATACTAAGAAAGAAGGGAAGCTTAACCCTTTTGACCACTCTATCTTCGGATGCTTGTAGGTTATAGAATACAAACACTATGTAACACGTCTTGTTTATTGTTTAGGATATATAATGGCTTTTATTTTCCCTTCCCATATCTAGCTAATATTGTGTTGAAGACTGTAACTGCATGGAGAAACATCAAATGTTGCCGATGGTGTTACATGTTAGCTTGAAGTTTCCTAATATCAGAGGCCTTGTTGGGATTGTGGGTTTACTAGGAATAATGAAAATTATTTATGTAGGTGACCAAAAAAGTGATATGAGAAGTACAAACAAGTCTGTGTCATCACCTACTATTGCTACATTATTCCCAGTATCTTCTAATAACCAAGCAGTGTCAACAATGGCCGTATCTGCATTATCCTTGGCAAATATAAGCATAGTATCACAAGACTGCAGGTGTTCCTTCAGCTTATTGGTCAGTTGTGTCTTGTTACACTTATTACACTGGAAAGTTGTTTGTGGCAATGTTGTGTTACATTCTTCTTCCACTGTAACTTCTATAGAACAGTGTTTACATGCCCTACAATTTTGTTCCTAGGATTTACTTGTTAGTGTTACTGGATAGCCGCCAAACACAATTGTTGCTTTTATTCAATAATGATTGAATACAGAGTTTGTGTAGGTTTGAAAGATATCCTGGTACACAGATGGCCTTTGCCACACAACTTTATGAAGGAGATGACCACTATCCATGACATGCTGGTGTTCATATAAAAATAATCCTTCCCAAAGTCCATAAGACTCCTTACTAGTTGGTAATACTGATTTGTTCCCTTGTCTTCTCAGTTCTTAGCTGTATTTCTTAATAATAGGTGCTAACAGGTTCTTCTCGGCTCTTTGCTACATCTCATACCGATAAGTGTTTGTAGCTTTTTTCTCGGCTCTCAACTGCATCTCTTCTTATTAGTTGTCGCTGCTTCTTCTCAGCTCTTACCCTCATCTCATCATGATATATGCTTGCAGCTATTAGACGCTTCTTAATTGCATCTCATACTAATCGGTGTTTTCAGCTATTATTCTTCTCTTAGACGCATCTCTTACTAATCGTGGTGTTACCAGCTTCTTCTTGGTTCTTAGCTGCATCTCATGGTAATAGGTGTTTGCAGGTACTTCTCAGCTCTTACCGCATCTCTAACAGATATATAATTGATGCATCTCATGCTAACAGGTGTTTGCAGGTTCTTCTCAGCTTTTAGCCGCATCCTTTATAGATATGTGATTGTTGCTTCTTCTCGGCTCTTACCTGCATCTCATAATACTATGTGCTTGCAGGTATTACACGTCTCTTATTTGCATCTCGTATTAATTGGTGTTTCCAGCTATTACTTTCCTCATAGCTGTATCTCATTTGTTTTACCGGCTTCTTCTTGTTTCTTAGCTGCATCTCATGCTAATAGGTGTTTGCAGCTTCTCCTCGGCTCTTAGCTGCATCTCTTGCTAAGAGGGGATTGTGGCTTCCTCTCATGTCTTACATGCATCTCATAATAATATTTGCTTGCAGCTATTAGACACCTCTTCCTTACATCTCATACTTATTGGTGTTTCCACCTATTACTCGCCTCTTAGCTGTATCTCATACTTATTGTTGTTACCGCCTTCTTCTTTGTTCTTAGCTGCATCTCATACTAATAGGTATTTGTAGGTACTTCTTTTTTTTAGCTGCACCTCACACTAATTAGTGTTTGCAGCTTCTTCTGGTCTCTTAGCTACATCTCATACAAATAGTCTCTTACATCTCTTTCTCGTCGCTTAGCTGTATTTTATGATAATACATGGCTGTAGGCACTACTCTCCTCTTAGTTTCATCTCCTGCTAATTGGTGTTTGGAGCTTCTTCTCCCCTCTTACCTGTATCTCAAACTAATTGGTGTTTATAGCTGATATCATCTCATAGCTGCATTTTACACTAATAAGTGTTTGCAACTTCTTTTGGTCTCTTGACCACATCTCAAACTAATTGGTGTTTGTAGTTTCTTCTCATCTATTAACTGTATCTTACAATATTAGGCGTTAGGGGCTTTTTACTTTTTCCATTTATTTCACACTAATAGATGTTTGCAGCTTCTTCTTAGCTCTTACCTGCATTTCACAATAATAAGTATTTGCAGCTTCTCGTGTTTTAGCTGCATATAATGATAAAAGGTGTTCGTTGCTTCATGTTGATTCTTAGCTGCATCTCTTAATAATAGTTGTTTGAAGCATCTTCTTAGCTCTTAACTACATTTGATACTAATAGGTGTTGTCACTTCTTGTTTTTTAGATGCATATCATAATGATTGGTATGTGCAGCTTTTCTCGACTTTTATTCGCATTTCATAATAATAGGTGTTAGCAGATTTTTCTTAGCTCTTAGCTGCATCTCATAATAACAGGTGTTTGCCGCTTGTTCTCGTATTTTAGCTGAAACCCATAATAATAGGTATATGCACATAAAGATAGGTGTTTGCTAATTCTTCTCGGCTTATACACTGGTAACATCTTATAATAATAGGTGATTGCAGTTTCGTCTCAGCTTTTTTCAGCACCTGAAACTAATTGGTGTGTGTGGTTTATTTCTTGTCTCTTAGCTGCATCTCATATTAATAGTAGTTGGTTTCTACTTGTCATATCTAGGCTACATCTGATAATAATATGCGCTTGCAGATACTTTTTGGCTCTGATCTGTATCATGCTGTCGCAAAGTAGCTATTAGATACTAAGAGAACGTCTAGGAGAACGAACATAACCGACTATGTAATCAAACAGCATGTTTATATATAAATGGTTGAG
This sequence comes from Palaemon carinicauda, assembly GCF_036898095.1. Lineage (NCBI taxonomy): Eukaryota > Metazoa > Arthropoda > Malacostraca > Decapoda > Palaemonidae > Palaemon > Palaemon carinicauda. Next base: position 148,285,097 of record NC_090725.1, read on the forward strand.
GGCCACCATGGCACAAAATTCCAACAATGTTGAACTTGCAATGGCAAGCCTAAAAAGATTCACTATTATCAGTGTGGGAGATATATATATATATATATATATATATATATATATATATATATATATATATATATATATATATATATATATATATATATTTAATATTACTGCAGTCGCCAAACAAATTTGTTAATCCGCAAAAAAAAGGAAATTATTAATTTTTTTTCCTAATCCTCCTCAGGGAACCTTGGTAAAAATCACACAGGAGACAGAAAACACAGTGCTGCCAATTTAACCTATTAGAGCGATTTAACATTGAAAATTTTAGTTCTCGATTAATCAGAGAACAGGGTTATTAATTACAAGAAATTAAATGTCATGAATATGATTTTTTCCCAATGTAGTGTAAGCTTACATAAAACGAATTCCGTATAAAAATGAACGTGTTCTGTCGGTTTCATAACTATATCAAATACAGTTACCCTCCCTCACTGTTCCATTAAGATCCAGACAACAGTGAAGGAGGTAGTATTTATTGGTTGTAGGATCCAAACGTGCTTCAAAATTTTTTTTAAATGTGGAGATTGGGGCCGATTCAATTTTTTTTTTTAATTCTAGCGTTCTCCAATAAGTTTGTTTTGATAGTATAAATAGTATAACCAATCATATGGTGTATTTGTTTGATGTAAACATCAAACTTATCAAAGTCGATGGGAAACTGTTGCATAAATTACCCCTTTTTATTTTTTATATTGTTTTTAGATTCAAATAAAATATGATGTAATAGATTCATAATTAGTAATAAAGAGCAAGCCGATATTTTGCATTAATTTAGTAAAACCTAAGAAAGAATAATTAATGATACTATTCATACGTCACTTAACCGTGGGCTGATCAATGAATCAGAGCATCGATAGTCCTCACCGGGCACTATTTGAAAGACCTTTGAACAGCAGCAAAAAGAAAATGTGAAATTTTGATTAATTCAGGATTCAAGTGACCTCGATCTATGATCTTTTTGTATCATGTGTTCTGAAAGTCACTTGCATTCCAAGATGTAGCTAAGAAACCGTTTGAATATATTAAAGAAATGAATGAAAGTATACAAAAACAAAGAGCTTCTTTGGGAAGGGTAGTCATTATTAAAGACATCCTATCTGATAGTACTTCACCAGCACTTACAGTCATTGACATAATTTTTAGGTTGTTATACGCCCAAGGGGTTATTGCACTATAATTGTTCATTGGCCACTTTCCTCTTGGTAAGTGTAGTAGAAACTCTTTAGCTTTGATAAGTAGCTCTTCTAGGAGAAGGACACTCCAAAATCAAACCATTGTTCTCTAGTCTTGGCTAGCGTTATAGACTCTGTACCCTGATCTTCAACTGTCTTGGGTTACAGTTCTCTTGCTTAAGGGTACACTCAGGCACATTATTCTATCTAATTTATCTTTCTGTTGTTTTGTTGAAAGAAAAAAATATAGTTTATATAGAAGATATTTATTTTAATGTTACTGCTCTCAAAATATTTTATTTTTCCTTGTTTCCTTTCCTCACTGGGCTGTTTTCCCTGTTGAATTTAGTGGTCAATAAAGTTTTGAAGGTTGGCGACCGCTGCACATTTGTTACATGTCTCACCATAAAAAAAAAATGGATGTGAAATATAGCCCCATGTCCTAGAGAGGCAAACTCAAAGAGGGTCATCTTGCTGGAGATACGCAAGTTTTAGATGATCAATGGGAACCTAGTGTTCTTTACCATGGATATTAGTTAAGAAAGTCTTCAGTTTGCAACAGAAAACAAGGAAAAAACCCATGTAAGGAGTGTCAGCAGATGTTCGCAAGTGATGCTGAGCAGGAAGACATGCATTACTGTGTTTAAATCTTCCGGTATATGTTCCTTTGGTGGGGGCTTGTAAGTCTGGCAGCAGGGAGCAAATCTACCCAAGTGAGGTAGACCCTGGAGATTTTTGAGGAGGCTGCGGACTAAAAATAATTAGCAGGGATGATCAACGGGTCGCCATAAATCAGTTCAGCTTTTGAGACACACAGGGTATACGTTGGTGTGGTCTTTAATCCCAAGAGGGATCAGGGAATCTAAGTAAACCAGTTGGAGTCATAGCAGCGGAACATCAAAGCAGCTTTGAGGGTAGGATGAAAACATTCAGCAATTTAGTTGGCTGCACGGTTGTGGGCAGCTGTATGCGGTAAGGAAATATCCAGGAGATTCACTACATATGACCATGTATTAAAGGTGAAAATGGTACCCCTGTCAGAAGTAATATGCTTAAGGATACCAGATCCTGCAATCCACCCTAAGAGTAAGGCGCTTGTATTTGAAACAAATATTGCAGTTCAGGCCATTGCATGGAGGGGTACATGACACTAAACGGCTAGCAGTGTCATTGTGATATTAGGGGACCTACATCATTGACGTGAATGTGGGCAAAACAAAGCTGAGGTTTAGGAAAGGTGGCCACTCATAAATCTGTGTTTCAATGTACATTTAAAATTTGTCATGAACAACATTCACCAACCCAATCCCTAGTATCCTTAGTAATGTTGTTCTAAATTAATTTTATCATCCATAGTTGTGCACTTGATCCCATCAAGGGATGCAAAAGGCCATGGATTTAATGAAAACGTCTGTTGGAGTATTGGGCCAGGTATTCACAGCCGTTGCCTACCAGTGCTCACATCACTGAGTAGGGTGGCGATTGAGCCATTGGAAGCAACGTTTTTTTCCAATGGAGGGATATGCAGGATGTCATGCATGCTTGATACTTTGGATCTTTTTATTGGGGTTCTGCTAAGACCTTGTAATCGAATCCCAGGTGAATTGCGATCAGTGTGTTTTTTGACAGAGCATCGCCATCTGGATTCATTTTCTCAAGGATGTGTTGAAGGGGTAAAGTAGTATTTGGCCATGGTAGACAGATATCAGCATTGCATGCGGACCAGGGGTTGGACTGTTTGATAAAGAAGCGCACCAGGGCTTTGTGGTCATGGGATTGATGATGGGATTACCCCCTAAGAACTTAAGAAGTGGTGAAAGTGACGGACAGCCAAATGCTCAGAAAGGAATTCATGGTTGAAGATAAAGTAGCTGGAATCCATCTTGGACAGTTTTTTACTGGTGTCCAATTGGCGGGGCAAGCTATTGACCACTTGCTCAAGTACTGCAGTAATATTGACAAGTTGACCCTCAATCTAAAGACAAGAAAGCAGATAGGGATATTGAGGCTGAGATTCTACGAATTGAAGCTGAGGAGAATTTGATCAAGTTTAGATGACGTCAAGTGCAAAGGAAATGGAAGAAAAAGAACAAGAAGAAGTCAGAGAGATTGCAAGACATACAAGGTTAAAGGAAGCAAGGCGAGAAGAAGAAGAGAGAGAAGCATGACGACGAGCGAAAGAAATGGAAGCAAGGCCAGAAGAAAAAGAGATGGAAGAACCGAAGCATGCACGAGAGTTGGAGCTGTTGAACAACTGTGTACAGTTGACAACGCAGACAGAGAAGACCCCTACTAAGCACGAACCACAGTTTAATGTGTTGGATGCCCAGAGGCTAATTCCAAGGTTCACAGAAGAGGCTCCAGATGAGCTCTTCGATCATTTTGAAACGGTCGCAGCGACAATGAAATGGCCAGAAGGTAAATCGTCAGTGTTATTGCAGAGTGTGCTCTTTGGGAAGGGCCGCAGTACTTATCCTTATCTCAGGACCAGAAAAAGGAGTATCAAGAAGTGAAGTGAAGTTTGAGAAAGGAAAAAAAATTACTTTCCTGGATTACTCTTATAAGGTATGACAGTGTTTTAAGAGATGGGCAGAGGCTGCTAACGTAAAGGAGATGGCTGATTTAGAAGAATTAATGATACTAGAGCAGTATCTACGAGGAATTCCTGAACACATTCGAATGTACCTCAGAGAGAGTAAGGTGAAGAAACTTGATTAAGCTGCTTTGCTGAGTGAAGATTATAATATTATCAGTCGTAAACACTCCTCGAGGAGGAAGTTTCAACCGTCGTTCCGACCAAGTGTCAAGTATTCGCCAAACCATGGAAACCAGTTCGGTAATAACTACGGGAAAAAGTTCATCAGTTACACCTGAAGGAACACTGGTACTGTCCCTAAGCACAATGCGATAGTACCACAGCAACAAATGTCAAATCGTCCAGCTTCAAGTATCGTGAAAGACGTGCAGAAGGTTGGTATTGTCTGTTTTGAGTGTGGCAAAGAAGGCCATATCAGTAAGGAATGATGGTCAAACCAACCAAAAGCAGTCGCACAAGTGATTAAGGACAATTTGATTCCATAGATTGCGAAGATGAAGAAACAATCGGGAAAAGGCGGAAAGGAAAATAGACCAGCCAACGTTTGCACGATGAACAGGATGAACCCAAACAGCGTGCTTGCCTTTAAACAATATATTTATGAAGATAGGTTAGCAGCTATAGACGGGAGTGAGCGAGCCCCCGGTCTTGATATTGCGAAGCACAGGTTGTAACCAAAGTGTGATGGTGCGAGGAGTACCCCTGTTGGTGGAACAGTCTCTCACAGGGGACTCGGTTATTTTGAGGGGAAAAGGAGGTAAGAAGGTCACTCTTATTTAGCACTTGAAGCTGTCATGCGAGTTAGTGACAGGTAATTTTAACTTTGCGATAAAGGATACATTGGCTGTCGAAGGAGTAGACGTTCTGCTGGGTAATGGGGTTGGTGGAGCGCCATTTGTGCCTTGTCCCAATGTAATGGAGAAACCATTGAAGTATGGTACTACGACTGCACTCGAGAAGGACAACCTGTATATGTTTCCTAATTGTGTTACGACTAGGAGTATAAAGAAGAAAGTGGCTGCTGAAAAAGGAGAAAAAGAAATCGAAGGAGTAATGAACTTGGAGGATTTGTTTTCCAAAGAAGAGGGTTTCCTTGATGGTACGCAAGAAGAGAACTTCCGATTAGGCCTGAGCAAAGATGGATAACAGACGAGAGGACAAGAGGATAAAGAAGAAATTGAATTGGAAGAAATAGAAAATTCAGTGTTAGAAGTAGGACAAGTGAGTAGGAAAAGGCTGATAGGATTGCAATGGAAGGATGCAACAGAAGGATGCAACGTTAACAGAGTTATTGTACCGTGTGGTGGATGAGATGGAGGTACAGCAGTCTCCGATCTGTTATTTTCTTAAGGATGGGTTGTTTATGAGGAAGCATAAACCGCTGATATCCCTGGAAATACCGAATTGGGGATATATCGGCAGATATCAATTCCCGCACCGTTGAGAAGACTGGTGGTTGTCGTCGCGCACGAGACTGGATGTATGGGAATAAGGAAGACAATGAAGATAATGAAACACTTTTTCTGGCCTTGTATGCATAAGGATATGAGCCAGGTTTGCGTGCATGTCACTTATGTCAAAGGGCTGGAAAGTCGAAGGAGTACATTAAGAAAGCTCCCTTACACCTTATAGAAGTGCGAGGAAAACCCTTCAACAAGGTAATCATCAACTTTGTAGGACATTTACCAAGGATGAAAGAGGTCACGAATATATGTTAACCCTGATGTGTCCAGTAACGAGATACCCAGAAGCCAAACCTTTCAGGAACATCAGTGCCAAAATAGTCGCCTAGATGTTACCAGATTGTTTCACTAAGTTTGGTATACCAGAAATTGGTCAAAGTGACCGTAGAAAGAATTTCACGTCAAAATGATTACAGAACGTAATGAAACTGTAATGAAATGTTGGATGTAAAACAAAAACTATCAACTACATATCATCCGCAGACCCAAGGTGCATTAGAGAGTTTTCATCAAATTTTGAAAAAGTAAGTTAACGAAGTTTTGCAATGAAACGCGAAATGAATGGGACATCGGACTATCGCTGAGACTATCTGAGGTACTTAATGCTTATCTAGAAAGCATGGGATGTAGCCCGAATGAAATGGTATTTGAACGAGAAGTACAAAGACCAATTAAAATGTTAACAGAAATATGGAAGGATCGACATAAAACAGAAGAAGAAATATGTCAGACGGCTGAAAAGCCCAACGTGTGCATCAAGGAAGCTCCCTTACACCCGATGGAAGAACGAGGAGAACCCTTCAACAAAGGACCAAACTAAATGTTGGCAGGAAAAGGCAAGGATCGAGAGGAAAGGAACGAAGGAAATGTTCAGAATTTTAGGAAAAGAGTCAGCGAGATAAGAAAATTAGCCTTAGAAGACGTGAAAAGAGTCAAGTACGGATGAAGAAAAGGTTTGGTATGAAGAATACAAAGAGACAGGTTATGGTAAGACAGCAGGTGTTGGTCTAAGCATCGGAAAGGAGATTCCCTCTCGATAACAAGTTCCCAGAACCATTCCAGATTTTGGAAGAGAGCAGTGACCGGACCTACATTATCGAGATACAAGAAAAATAGGAAAAATCGAAGGAACACCATATTAACTTTGAAACTAATACTTCAAGGACCGGATTTCACCAAGAAATTCGTTATCCAAATAGATGCGTCGAATAACTTGATTGGAGCTGTCATATTGCAAGAAGATAAGGAAGGAATAACTCGGCCAGGTTGTTCTGTATCGTCGAAGCTGAAGAAAATGCAACGAGTCAACTCGATATGTGAAATGGAACTGAGGCGCTGATCGCAGTGATGAAAAAAAAATTGTAATTTATATAAATTGACCACCGAATGAAGAGATTACAGTGTATTTGGATCATAATCCACCAACTCTTGTGAATATGACAAAAAATGATAAACAAAGGTAAACTAGGTGGTCTTTTTGTTTGCAACTGTATTGTATTAATGTAAAGCATATATCAGGTAATGATAATGTGGTTGCAGATTATTTATATCGGGCTGAACTGATGGATTCAGGCCAAGAATAGATAATCTTTTTTGGGGGAGCTATGTTATGAAGCTGGTCTAGTGTAGAGTAAATACAGTAGTTTAATAATGAATTTATCTATACTTTATCTGTGCATTGAAGAGAGGATAGCCAGCTCTTAAGACGAGTTCTTCTCAAGTAGACTCAAGTGTATTACGTAAATTACTTAAGACTTTTGTCGTTAATTTCATTGAATTCTTTATTGAAGTCAGTATATGTAAATTTACGTTTTTTTTTTAGAATTTAGTTTTTTATTTCACATATTTTTGTTATGAAGTCTTACGTAAGCTGTTTGAGAGTGTTATCTGATCATATGCGATACAAACAAGGGCTTATGTGATGTTCTTTTATATTTTGTGAGGTATTGTATCATGTTTGTGAGAAAATACGCAATATACCATGTGCTTTGGAAGTTTCACGAAAAACCTAGTGATTGGATGTTATCTTTTTTTTTTTCGGGGACAAAGGGTGAGCGGAGCTAGCTGTCTAAGAGAGTTCGTCTACATGTTGCATGAGTAAGCATGTGATAGGGCAATACTTGGTAACTCTGACAGTTTTGCCGGGCCATCACGCTTCCCAGGTCTTTGGAAAGTTTCTGGAAGTAGCTAAGTTTCATACATAAGGAGACACCAGAGTTATATAGATAGATAGAGATTTCCAGCCTTAAGACTGCCATCTTTCTCTCTCTCCATCTCGCACACAGCTTCCAGTACTATTTTAAAAGGGTCATCTCCAAAGTGATTTTCTGACCCCCCCCCCCCCTTTTAAACCGGGTGTAGTAAGCACAGTGGAACCTCTACACACGAACGTTTCTACATCCGAATTTTCCAACACCCGAAGTAAGATTCGAGTAATTTTTCGACTCTACACCCGAATTTTATTTCGACACACGAAGTAAGCAATTTTCGTCGTACCGGTTGTATCCGAATTTTTCGACACGCTAAGTACAATTTGAACACGTTCCTACTCTACACCCAAATTTTGTTTTGACACCCGAAGTAAACAATACCCGTACGCGTAGATGGTACTCATAGCGCCGGATGTATTTTTTATTTCCGCCGATAGAAGGCAGCACTTCGACCTCGGAGGGACCCTCAATTAGCGTGGCTTGGGTCATTCCTCTGTTCTCGTCGGCTTCGTGTGGTTGTGCCCTGTGCGTTCTGCTATTAACTGTATTTTAATCGTGATTTTTTACGTACATCCTTTTAGGTTTTTTTACGTAAAGCACGGATCCTAAAAGGCTTAGTTTCGCAAGTGGTAGTGGTAGTAGTGAGAAAAGGAAGAAGGAAATGCTTTTTTAGAAGTAAAGCAAGAAATTATTGAAAAGCATGAGCGTGGCGTCCGCGTGAGTGAACTTGCAAAAGAAATGGCCGAAATATGTCGACGATCTCGATAATCTTGAAACAGAAAGAAGCCATTAAAGCAGTGAAACCTTCTAAGGGGATTACCATCATTTCAAAACGTCATAGCCCTGTCATAAAAGAGATGGAACGACTTCTGCTAATCTGGATCAAGGACAGAGAGATTGTTGGCGACATCATCACCAAAACTATCATCTGCGAGAAGGCGCACGCCATCTTCACTGACTTAAAGGAGGCGAGCTCTGGGGTGATGCTGGGGAGAGTTCAACCGAACCTTCCTCAGACGATTTCAAGGCATCTCGTGGCTGATTTGAAAAATTTAAGAAATGGTCCGGGATTCATTCAGTTGTTCGCCACGGAGAGGCTGCTAGTGCGGACATAAAGGCTGCAGCTGACTTTGTGAAGAGCTTTGAAAGGACCGTGCAGGAAGAAGGCTACGTAGAGCAGCAGGTGTTCAATTGTGATGAAACCGGGCTGTTTTGGAAGAAGATGCCCAATCGAACCTACATCACCGCGGAAGAGAAGAAATTGCCTGGGCATAAGCCAATGAAGGATCGGTTGACTCTTGCCCTATGTGCCAACTCTAGCGGTGACTTTAAAGTCAAGCTCTTACTGGTTTACCATTCGGAGAACCCTAGGGCCTTTAAGGCACAGAATGTGGATAAGGACCAGCTTCATGTTTTCTGGCAATCCAACTCGAAGGCCTGGGTCACTAGGCAGTTCTTTGTCCAATGGGTTAACCAAGTTTTCGGTCCTTCTGTGAAGAAGTATCTTTATGAGCAGAAATTGCCTTTAAAGTGCCTGCTATGCCTTAACAATGCCCCCGCTCACCCCCTCGGACTTGAAGATGATATCTTCGAAGAATTCAAGTTCATAAAGGTGCTGTATCTTCCACCGAATACCACCTCTATCCTCCAGCCCATGGACCAGCAAGTCATCTCGAACTTCAAGAAGCTCTACACCAAGCACCTATTCAAGCAGTGCTTTAATGTCACGCAAAGCACAAACTTAACTTTGCGTGAATTTTGGAAAAGCCACTTTAACATCATGCACTGCTTGAAGATCATAGATCAGGCTTGGGTGGGATTAACTCGGCGAACCCTCAATTCTGCTTGGAAGAAGCTGTTGCCTGATGCACTTTCTCCCGAGATCTCGAGGGTTTTGACCCCGAACCTGATCCCGTGGTGGGTGCAGCGGAAGACGTAAG
>NC_090725.1:148302037-148304537 GCF_036898095.1 Palaemon carinicauda
GGAAGACAGTAAATGTAAAACGGCATTTATAGCTAACAATCTACTATTTCAGTTTAATTTTCTTCCTTTCAATGTTAAGAATGCTCCAAGTCATTTCTCTAGAGTGATTATGGCGGGTTTGTCTCCCTTAATTGGCCATAATGTTCTTGTTTATTTGGACAATATCATGATTACAGGGAAAATGGCCGAAGAACATAACAATAATATTCATAAAATTTTAGAAGCACTGCGACGTAATGGTATGAAAATAAGTTTGTCAAAGTGCAAATTTTTCTGTAAACAGGGTGAATTCTTAGGTCACATAATAACCACAGAAGGTATCCACCCCTGCCCAGTAAAGTAGCGGCTATTAGAGATTTCCCTAGGCCACGTAACCCACAGGAAGTAGCTGGGTTCCTTGGACTCGCTGGATATTACTATTAATTCATAAGAGGTTTTGGAGATAGCGAGACCCTTAGATGCTTAAAAGAAAAAAAAATTAGTAAATTGGGGAATGGAAGAAGAAAGGGCCTTTAATCATTGTAAAGCTGCCTTAAAGAGCAGTGACTTAATCGCATATCCTAGATTTGATCGAGCGACCTTTTGTTTGGCTTCCAGGGCATTAAAAATGGCAGAAAAGAATTATAGTACATTCGATCGAGAGGCTTTGTTTCTTCTTTGGGTTCTAGAGAGGTATCTGTTCTTTTTATTAGGTCAATCGATTGAGTTGTAAAGTGATCATCGCTCCTTACTTGACCTCTTTTACAAAGGAGATTTGACCTCTCAACAAGCGAGATGGATTGAAAGATTGTTAGAGTTTAATATAAAGGGTTTTCACCACATAGCAGGTAAAGCTAACAAGGTAGCTGATGTACTCTCTAGAGGTACAGTAATAGGAGTAACAGCTAGGGTACAAATGAGGAACGAAGAACGTAACCAAAATATTGAAGACCCCATCAAAATAGAGAAAATAGAGAATGGGATGTGAATTCACCCGAGGAGCAATAAAAAAACGGGATGAGAGAGAGAGAGAGAGAGAGAGAGAGAGAGAGAGAGAGAGAGAGAGAGAGAGAGAGAGAGAGAGCCTTATTGCATTATTGCCTTATTTTATGTTTGGGTTACCCCAGGTCCCTCAGTATGAGGCACATCGTATATCCACCAGAGAGTTGCTAATGCATCTTCCGGTGTATTCTGCATCTTCCAGTCTTGGATGGTCTGGGATGAATCTTAGGTATTTGTCGGCTGTACAGAGAGAGAGAGAGAGAGAGAGAGAGAGAGAGAGAGAGAGAGATATGAGCGGTGAAGGTGAATATATGTGGGTGGTCGAGGACATGAATGCGCTGATGATGCAGGTTTGAATGACTTGGGAGGTTGGGACATAAAAGAAGTCTGAGAGGGACAGAAAAAGAGGAATTGATGGAAAGAGTGAGAGCAGTGATTAAAGGGGAATTAGAGAGTTATCCATCATTTCTGAATGTGCCTCGTGAGAGTTTTTTTTTATAGAAAATTATATCATATATTGTGCTTACGACAAGAGGGGAGGGGAATTCTGTGCACGGGAAGTTCTTCCTCCCTCTTTAATTAATCGAGCGATCCACATTATACATGCAAGTCCGTATGCAGGGCATTTGGGAATTGAGAGAACATTAAAGAGAGCACGCGAATCCTTCTTTAGGTTAGGAATGAAAAAATCTATATAGAATTATATAAAATGTTATATGCTTGTAACCGTTTCAAAGAACATAAAAACACTGTATCAGAAGCCAGAAGGTGGGCTTTCATTCCTATTAAATTTTATAGGGTGCATATGGATGTGGTAGGATCATTTCCAACAGGTTTAACACAACATAAGTATATATGTGTATTTGTGAATGCATTTACTCGGTACACTCACACTTACGCAATGTTGGATAAATCGGCAAATTCAATAGCCCAGGCTCATTCATTACTAGGTTTGGTTGCCCCAAAATTTTGATAAGTGATAATGGTCTCGAGATTATAAATAAGGTGGTGAAATCAGTCATGGACTTGATGAAAACTGGACACTTTTCAGTGATCGAATATAGGCCTTCAGCTAATAGCTTAGTGGAATCGTATAATAGGGAGGCAGTACGAATTTTACGTTACCCAGTGGCTGATGACCCCCTTCATTGGCACGCCATGCTTCCTACAGCTGAGCTATCTTTGAACATTGCATATAATGCTTTGCTCAGGGACACACCTTTTCTTTTAGTGTATGGAGAGGATCCTGTGCTACCATATACGGTACTCATTAATTCACAACAATTGCCAAATTATTCAACCGAGCAATACCGTGTATATTTATTAAATCTATTGAGGAGAGTAATGAACACCAATGAAAGTTTTTTTAAAAGAGCTACTGAAAAACACAGTTGGTTCAAAACCGGACCCGTAAAAGTATCTGTGGGCTATCGTGTGTATTTGAAACGATTAAAACCTAGGAAATACAAACTTGAGCCAGCGTATTGTGGTCTCTACCAAGTAAAGATTGTTAAAATTA
>NC_090725.1:148309537-148332037 GCF_036898095.1 Palaemon carinicauda
TGCTGAAGCAGTGACAAAGCTGTCCACTCCCCTCATATATCACCTATCGCTTGTGCCCCAACCACCGCCACTCCAGCTACTTACTGACATTCACCGGCTGCAGTCATGCTACTCCTACTCAAATTTCGGGGCTGCTGTGAAGAAATTTGCAAACGGTTGTCAGAGGCTCAAAAACGTGTAAGCAGGCCATCGCTTGTGGTGGTGGCCTCCCCTGTCACTAATTTTTTTTATTTTTACAGCACATATATATAGGGTGCGATTTTTGGTAGACACGGGTGCTTGCCATTCTCTTCTGCCACGACCACTCTCCAACACACTATGTGGTCTGTCTAAATCTGCCTGCATCCACCTGTTAGCTGCCAGCGGACTTGTAAGACCCACCCACTGTTATGAAATCCTCATATTATCGTTTGAAAGCACCAAATATATTTGTAAGTTACTCGTTGCTGACGTCTCATTGTCAATCCCCGGTGCGGATATCCTCCCAAACTTCCATCTCCTAGTGAATATAGCTCAATACCAGTTAGTCAATGAGGATTCATACTCCTCAACACCTCCCCACCCTGCACCCTCCGTCCTCGCTTTTCCCTATCACTGCACCCATGGATGCCTAAGCCCACCTCCTTACATCGTACCCAGAAGTTTTCCACCCAAAACTTAGTCAAATTCCCATTATTCGCACAAAACACAGTATTTATCACCATATCAAGACGACCAGACTCCAGTGTTTGCCAGAATCAGACGTCTGGCACCACAAGGTTTGGCAGCTGCTAAACAAATGTTCACTGAAATGGAAGAAATGGGCCTTTGCCAGAAGTCCTCAAGCCTATGAAGAATGATGGCTCTCTGAGTCCACTTGGGGATTACAGGCGCCTGAACATGATAACAGAATCTGATCACTTCACTCTCCCAAACAACTCCGACATGACCTGCTACTTGCAAAAAGCAAAAGTTTTCTCCCCGCTCGACCTCCTGAACGGGTATTATCAGATGCCAATGAACCAGGAAGATATCCCCAAGACTGCCATTACCAACCCCCTTTGGTAAATACACCTTCAATTACTCCTATTTTGGCCATCGTAATACTGGGGCCACTCATTTATCCTCGTCGCCACTGTAACATTGTAGTCTATCTACTTAAGATCCAAGAAGACAGGTTGGAACTTTACTGGTTAATTGTACAGTAGTATCTCCATATTAAGTATGTCGATTCCTGCTGCTTGAAGCTTTAGAGTTCGTAGATGACGGGAGACAGACAACAACATCCCCCCGAGGGCTCAGCACAGTGGAATCAGATCAACACAGTAGAATGAAAGAATGGTGTTTCTCAATACATTACACCCAATTAAGATGAAAATTATGTTAGCAGTATCAAAAAACAAATACGAGTATAGTTAGCTCATGACATTTAATCATTCACAATGCATTCATTAACTATAGAAATCAGCCCTTTTAACTCAATAGCTGTATGCTAGTATAACAGCTCTTGTTCCATTATGATCAAAAGGAAATCAAGGTCGATGCTCTTCTCATCAGTATTTTCTAGGAGCTCATCGTTAACCTTGATCTCACTCTAATAACTGTCAGTGGGGCACACCCATTTAAGCTTGTAATAAACACGTTCAGCCGGAAAATTAAAAAACACAAAAATAATTATAGTCGTCTCAATAATAAGATAACATTAATTCAATGTAAGTTTGCATGTTGCCAACAATGAAGCCATATATACAAATAGCATATTTTTCATATAGAAAAACACTATATACCACAAGGCTATCCAATCAGACCATCTGATTGAAATAATTTTTACAATAACAAGAAATAACGCGATAAAAATGTGAACAACTTGTAACACTATGAACCCTTTATATAAAGTGCCCTTTATCTAGAATTTTGTTATAATCGACACTTTCATAAGAAAATAATGAACTGCAGAGTACTAGATATCGTTACGCCAGGTTGAATTAAGAACTGAGTTCAAATATTTCACCCAAAACAATCCATAATTAAATATGAATATGCACCATGTGGCCTAAAATGAAACCCCTTGTGCAAAGTGCATAGTTTGGATAAGTAAATGACACTTTTCAAATGGAAAGGTACCATAAATCACTTAATATCTCAAGGGCATGGCCACAAGAAAACAATTTCTAAATAATCGAACTATAAACATGAATAATTAAATGTAATGTGCACTACATAGGCCACGATATCGTGTAGGGCATGTTACCCCATAGTCTGGGCAGCTTAGTCCATCAGGGACTAGCAAGGTTTTTCATAATCCGGGCTACCCAGCCCTTAAAAGACTAAGACGCTTTTTTATAGTCCGGACGAAAATCCTGTACGCAGTATTGACCACATGTGAGAAAGAATTTTATAAACCACATTCCAACAAGAAAGGAAAATGTCCTAGATCTACTATTTGTGAATGAGGTGAATTATGTTCAAGAAATAATAGTGTATAACACGGGAATTTCTTACCACAATGTCATAGAATTAAGAGTCCATTCCAAAGCAAGTGATCACAGAGTTAATCAAAGCACAAAACGTTGGGAAGGATATGGAAAATATAACATTTATATTAAGAATATAAAATGGTCAGAAATAAATGAAGAACTGAACAAAGAATGGAAAAATGTATTTGTAAGTGATAATATACAGGTAAATACGGACATACTGTACAAAATAGTGGAGAAAATTGTTGAAAAATATGTACCGAAAAAAAAAACAATAAACGAAAGACATGCATACTAGGAGACAGAAGGATCTTATTTCAGAAAATTAGAAATTAGAAGAAAAATCTTGCAAAAGAAAAAAATGTGTCGAAAATTATGGAAATAAAATGTAAGATAGAAAATGCAGAACAAAAGATTATACAGTCGTAAGAAAAGTAAAAAAAGGGACTTAGAAGAAAGAAAACTTCAAAATATAAAAAAAAAAACCCAAAGTACTTTACTCCCATGCAAAAAACATTAATAAAGGGAGATTGAAAATAGGCCTTCTAAGAATTGAAGGACGGCTAACAGATTAAAAAAAAGGAAATATGCAACATATTAGCAGAAAAATATAAGAGTGAGTTCACGCCAAGAATTGCGAATGAGAATAATGAAACAAAAATGAGAGAAGAAAATGTTGAATATCTAACGGATATAGATATTAATGAAGCAGATATTGTCAAGGCTATAAACGAAATTAAAAATGGATCGGCAGCCGGACCAGATGGACTTCCAGCGATTTTGTTAAAAATACTGCAAACACTATCGCGAAGCCGCTTGCAATACTGCTAAGACAAAGTGTAGATATGAGCGAGATATATGTTAAACATAAATTAGCTTATATAACCCCTATCTTCAAAAGTGGATCAAGACTAGAGGCAAGCAATTATAGACCTGTTAGTCTAACATCACATATTGTGAAAGTGTATGAGAGAGTAATAAAAAAGAAAATAATGAATCATTTGGTTAAAAATAATTTGTCTAATACTAGTCAACACGGTTTTTTGCCCGGAAAAAGTACACAAACCCAACTGATAGCACACTATGAAAACATATACAAAAATATGATAAATGAAAAAGACACAGATGTGATCTATCTAGATTTTGCAAAAGCCTTTGAGAAGGTAGACCATAATATATTAGAGAAAAAAATGAGAAAGCATAATATTGCGGGAAAGATAGGAAAATGGGTAAAAGAATTCCTGCAAAACAGAAAACAGATAGTGGTTGCAAATGAAGAGAAATCAGATGAAGCTCAGGTAATATCTGGCATGCCACAAGGTACGGTATTAGCTGCACTGCTGTTTGTTATTATGATCTCAGACATAGACTGTGATGTTGAAAGTTTCGCCGATGACACAAGAATAAGTAGAGAAATTACTTGTGATAAAGATAGGAACTCACTACAAAGAGATCTAAACAAAATATATGAATGGGCGGAGATAAATAGGATGGTATATAACTCCGATAAATTCGAATCAATAAGTTATGGAAACAGAGAAGGAATGGTATATGCATACAAGGTACCTAATAACGAGACAATCACAAAAAAGGAAGCAATTAAAGACCTTGGTGTAATGTTAAATAGGAATATGTTATGCAACTACCAGATAGAAACACTGTTGGCTAAATGTAAAGCAAAAATGGGAATGTTATTCAGACACTTTAAAACAAGAAAAGCTGAACACATGATTATGCTTTACAAAACTTATGTACGTAGTACACTTGAGTACTGCAATGGGATATGGTACCCACACTACCAAAAGGATATTGCACAAATAGAGTGTACAAAGGTCCTATACTGCTAGAATAGAAGAAGTTAAGGACCTTGACTACTGAGAAAGACTGCAATTTTTAAAACTATACAGTCTAGAAAGGAGAAGAGAACGCTACATGATAATACAAGCATGGAAGCAAATAGAAGGAATTACTGAAAACATCATGGAGCTAAAAATATCAGAAAGAGCAATCCGAGGTAAATTAATAGGGCCAGAAAATATATCAGGAAAACTAAGGAAGGCGCACAGGACATTAATCCACTACGCACCAGCATCGATAATGCAGCGACTATTTAATGTGCTGCCAGCTCATCTAAGAAACATATCAGGAGTGAGCGTAGATGTGGTTAAGAATAAGCTCGATAAATACCTAAGATGCATCCCAGTCCATCCAAGACTGGAAGATGCAAAATACACCGGAAGATGTATTTGCAACTCTCTGGTGGATATACGAGGTGCCTCACACTGAGGGACCTGGAGGAACCCAAACATAAAATAAGGCAATAAGGCAATAAGGTAAGGCTCTCTCTCTCCTACCTTTATCCATTAGTTAGATAAGGGCACACTTTTCTATGTTATTTGGATGTGTCCAAGGATCACACAAAACCGATAACTACTTTGCAAGTTTGCGTTGGATTTGCTTTTCTTTTTTGGGGAAATCCCAAGTTCCAAAGATGTTCAGTAACTACCTAAAAACACAAGCAAACCTAAACCACGTGAGATATTGGTTGATTTTCAGGCGGTCCCTGGTCACGTGGTTTAATTTTTTTTTTTTTATCAAATCGTGGTTTGGTTATGGATGGTTTGTTACTTTACTGAAAACACCCCGGCATATTCCCTTTTATTGAATCGTAACAGCAGTAAGGGACCAATGTCTTATCTTATTTCATGAACGCTCATAGCGATCAGTGGTTCTTAACCTTTTTTCAATGCATGCTCTTTTCAAATCAGCATAAAATTGTTGCACCCCTGAAGTGTTTAAATACAAGAGAAAAAACGCCTAAATGCTATGATATAAAGTGGATATGATGTGGATTAAATGAAAAATTTCTTCTAGGACAAATGCTGTATTACTGTTTTCACAGGAAAAAAAATAAACCTGCGAATAAAACGAAATATTTTTGTTCTAATTATTCATATTTATATGGTTAGGAATCGACCACACACCTCTTAAGGGAACAGGCACTTATGTTTAAGAAACATCGAGCGAAGTCAATCATAACTTTGTTGCTACCATTGTCATGAATTGTGGCTATTAATTATTGCTGTCTGTCTATCTGCTATTTAGATTTTGTTTTCGGTTCAGCTTGTAAAGATTAAAGTTATTTGTAAGTCACATTCCGACAATTAACAGTCGAATTATTTAAAATGATATCCCTAATTACGAAAACTTTGTTACTTTGTTACCAGAAGAAATAAGTCAGTAATTTTGATCTTACACTTTTCTTGCATCTTGGTTTGGTTTTGAAAGGCCGGCGACCATAAAATTTGTTGGTTACCGATTCTTTGGACAATTAGTGTGAATATCTAAAACCAGCCCAAGCCACATCTTCAGCCTGGACTATACAGGTATATGTTACCCAAAACAAATGTTACACGCCAAGTTTTGTAACCGATGTTTTTATTAGTCATCATGGCTACAAATTAGCAATTGTAATATTTAATTATTCTAGACTGAGAAGACACTATAGTATACCCTAATCTAGTATAGGATTTGCTTATATGTCAAAACTTAGTTGAGTTACCATCAATAGTTTTTTAAACATCGCCATCATTTCAATTGGACGCATTGTATGTCATATTGCATGTAAAAAATAATAAATTAATAACAATTTGATTTATTTCATGGAATCATTGATATTAATTGTTATCAATAAGGGTATTACCATCATCATCATCACATCATCTTCATCACTTCAAAAATGTTGATAAGCAAACCTCGTAAAGCCATACATTAAGGTCACTCAATTACCACCTCTCCACCATCATCTTTAACCACCACCTGATTAATTCCCACCCCATCCCCACATGTTCGAGGTTTAAAGGTCTCATAGTTATGATAACATTCTTTTGGTGGAAGTTAAAAAACAAAATACTAAGACGACAAAATTTCATACATTTGTTCTCCCGGTGTTTACAATAATTTCATAACTACAAATAACGAAGTAAATATGCTAAAGACTGATTGAACACATAACGAGAGTAATGGATTTCTTGAAGAGCTTACCTGGGGAACACCTATAAGGTGTTGGACATCAGGTCATGAAACATAAAATAAAATCATAATAATACGAAGAGTCAATGTTAAGGAAATATTTCCTTTTGCCTTGGGGAGGGTGAAGGCAGCTAGACTCCGACCTATGAGCATTGAGCAATCGTCACCAGGGAAGGGGGTTTGTTTGGAAGTGAGTGACTTGCCCAATTAATTTGACTGATTGATCGATTGATTAGGAGTTTTCTGGTGTCCTAACCTCTAAGGTTATTGACACCAAATAAGATTATATTAGTAAACAATGTGTTAATAGTATAATATTTATACCCTACATCCTATATACCATACCATCACTATAATAATACACCACTGAACACTTTCAATGCATGCCATTTCATATATTATATTTTTACCAATCACTTCTGAAACAATATTAATTATGGTGACTGATGATACAATTTAAATCTCCAGCCTTAAACTAATATAATTGATATAGCAAATAATACTATATTCTCTAAGAGGGCCGGAGCCAAGTAGCCCGTGCCAAAAGCTGACCCAAACCACATCGAGCTACGTGGCTCGTGATCGAAATCAAAGGAAAACACTGAAATCAACAACTAAACTTTTAAACCGCATTACCTTAAAAATTTTAACAAAAGCCATTTATTGATTATTGGTTACCACAATAGGTGCTGTTTGTAACAGTGTGTATGTATGTGTGTGTGTATGTGTGTGGAGAGAGAGAGAGAGAGAGAGAGAGAGAGAGAGAGAGAGAGAGAGAGAGAGAGAGAGATGTATTTATATGATGAATATCTTCTAGAGTTCTAACATTGAGATGCATTCATTTCTCGTCTTTGAAGGTCTTACATTACTGCTGAAATTTTTACAGAATCAGCAGCTTTCTCATAGTCTATAAATGCCATATATGGTGGCTAGTCATCCTCTGTTGATGTTTCTATTAACTAGTTAATTACATGGATATGGTCAGTTGCTGAACACACGCTTCTAAAGCCTGCCTGCTCTCTTGGTTAAGGCTGTCTTTCTATTTGTTGAAAATCTTTACGATATCTATAGGGAAACTACATAGAGATAGTAAAAAAAAAAATCTGATTGAGAAACGATTTAGAAAGGGTGATCCCCCTCTCTCCTAAATTATTCACAGCATGTATAGAATTTTTTTAGAATTTAGATTGGGAAAATATAAGAATTAACATAAATTGGAAATACTTTAGCAACTTAAGATTTGCAGATGACATAGTTCTATTAGTGAATCATGGGAGGAATTGCAAAAGATAATAGAAGATTTGAATAGAGAAAGCAGAAATGTAGGACTAAAAACAAATGAGTAAAACTAACATAATGTTCAAAGAAAATGCAGGGACAACCTATAAGGGTTACGGACGAACCTCTAGAGATTGCTAATGATTAAATGTACTTAGGACAGACGCTTTAACATAAAGGTTATGTTGGTGAAAATTTTATAACATTTTCACCACCATAACTTTTATATTAAAGTGTAGTTCCTAAAGTCAATGTAGTCCTGAAGAAGGGTCTCGAAGTGATCCGAAACACATGTCGATACCAAACAATTAATGGAGAAAAGTAAATATATTTCTGCTGTTATCTTGAAAACTACCTGCAGGACGATCTGTCCGAGGAGAAGCTGTCTTCGATTTTGGACGTCGATGAGAGGTTTTGTATTCAATTTATATGTATTTATGTATATATATGTATATGTATATATATATATATATATATATATATACATATATATATATATATATATATATATATATATATATATATATATATATATATATATATAATGTCTTTTTTTCTAAAAAAGAAATCAATTAATCATATGGTCCTAACAGTATTAACTTAAGCATCAGACACTTGGAGCCATACTAAAGGCCTTACAACATAAGCTGATTATAACTTAAAAGTGCTATGGAGAGAATGATGATAAGAATAACAATAAGAGATATAAAAAGAGCAACATGGATACGAGAGCAAACTAAAGTAGAAGATATTCTAACATGTAAGAAAAAGGAATGGACATGGGCAGGACATATAATGAGAATGTCAGACAATAAATAGATGGACATTAAGAATTGTAGAATGTGTCCCTAGAGATTGTAAAAGAAGAGAAAGCGATCTTATAAATTGGCATGTCTGGGGTCTTTTTTCAATAGTAGACCAGTCAAGGCTGAAGACACACACAAATGTACACACACACACACACACACACACACACATATATATATATATATATATATATATATATATATATATATATATATATATATATTTATATATATACATATATATATATTTATATATATGCATATATATATATACATATATATATATATATATATATATATATATATATATATATATATATATATATATATATATATTTATATATATACATATATATATATATATATATATATATATATATTTATAAATTTATATATATATATATATATATATATATATATATATATATATATATATATATACGTTTAACAGGGCTCCACAAGGCACTAGAAGAGTTGGAAGACCCAGACCTACATTGCTATGGACTATGAAGCGTGAAGTAGATGATGAATGGAAATGTATTGAATTAAAAGCTCAAGATAGGGACGACTAATGAAATCTAACCGAGACCCTTTGCGTCAATAGGGGTAGGAGGAGATAATATAGATATATATATATATATATATATATATATATATATATATATATATATATATATATATATATATATATATATATATATATATATATATATATATATGTATATATATATGTGTGTGTGTGTGTGTGTGTGTGTGTCTGTGAATATATAAACCATTGGTAGCAACATAACATATACGCATAGTAACATCCATCGCCTTCGAAAAAAATCTAGAAAGTAATAATTCCATTGGAAAAATCATGTGAATATTACATCATTATTGATCATCTTAAATAAATTCCTCAGAAAAGTACTCGTGAAATGCGTTTTTCCGAGACGTATTTTCTCTGTTTCGAACGGCTCTGATATGGATGCGAACCGAAAATGGGTTGTTTTAAATCTCAAACCTGAAAAAATAAGTCGAAGCCTTCGGTTATTTCAATGCGGTTTGCTGAAAACGTCAATTACCCTTCGCCCGAGTTCAATCGCCGAGCCCGCTGCAGGCGTTACTTAATAATGAAATTAATAAATTATAGTATTAATCATCTTTTCATTTTCCTATTCAGTTTCTTAACTTTTCCTTCAAAATGCAAATCCAAGCGTTGAACGACTTTAGAACTTTCAGACTCAAATCCATAAATCAAATCATGTAGTTTATTATTATTATTATTATTATTATTATTATTATTATTATTATTATTATTATTATTATTATTATGGGTTTATTGAAACGAAAGAAGAGTTTTTTCGCGAGTCCTAAACGGCTTCGGAAGAAAATCTTCACGGATCTCCGAATGGCTTCCGAAGAAATGGCCATAGACTTAGCATGGTGTTCTGAATGACCCTAGAAGAGAATCTCTGAACGGCTGGGGAAGAAAACTTTCCCGGATTTCCAAATGCTTTCAGAAGAAACAGCCGTAGACTTAGCATGGAGTTCGGAATGACTTCAGAACAGATTCTTCCTGAAGCTCCCTGAACGGCACCTGAAGAAAATTTTTTTGGATCTTCAAAAGGCTTCAGAAGACACAGCCGTAAAATTAGCATTGAGTTCGACATGACTCCAGTACAGAATCTTCACGGAGCAGTTCTGAACGGCTCCGCCCCGAGATTCAAATGACTTCTGAAGACCTGATCTCTTTTTTTTTTTTTTTCAAACCAAGCATGCAACGCAGTGAACATTGTTAGTGGCTATTTTTGGAATAGGAAGCTGACTGTGAGAATTGTGTATTACAACTACAGAATCAACAGGAGGCTCTTCGGAACACCTTCATCTACAGCTGGTTCTGGTGGTTGCTGCAGAAGTTGTCGAACTTTGAAGAACATAATATACGCGCCTTGAATGATCCTTTGATTGGACTTTTGGAGACCATTGGAACTAAGGAAATAAGGACGGAGACAGAATGGTTCAACTGAACGGTAAGCGCCCTGCGGTTCTTCAACAGGATAGTTCCAAAATTCGACATTGAAGAAAGGACATATCCAGATCGTATTGGTAAATATATTGTGTTGCTCATCGTTTGCTTTAGCGTTATGACGTATGCAGAGAAAATTTATAGCATCCCTGTCTTTACATATCGCCCTGATGGACAAAGACATGGATGCCATCGATTTCCCTGAGGAATCTGACGAAAGGAAGACACACGGTACTGAAATGTCTCTTGAAATCTATAAGGCAACTGACAAGCTAGGAAAGAATACGATCAAATCAGGAAGGAAAGTGACGAACTAAGGAAACTGGAAGTTGAAATATCAAAGGAGACCAAAAACCTAAAGGTCATGAAAAACTAGAACAGACAGAAGAGAAGAGCAACGAAGAGCTTTTAAATGAAGACGTAAAATAGCCTTTCATGCTAGAGGTAAGTCACCTTGAAATAAAGGTAAAAAAGCCCGTAATACGAGAGATAAAGTACCTCAAAATAGAGGTAAAAACCCCTTAATACTTGAAATAAGGCACCTCAAAATAGAGGTAAAAAATCCCTCAATGCTAGAAATAAGGCACCTCAAAATAGAGGTGAAAAAACCATAATGCTAGAAATAAGGCACATAAAAATAGAGGTAAAAAAGGCCCTAATGCTATAAATAAGGCACCTAAAAATAGAGGTAAAAGAGCCTCTAACGCTATAAATAGTGCACCTCAAAATCGAGGTCAAAAGGCCCCTATTGCTATAAATAAGGCACCTAAAAATCGAGGTAAAAAAGCCCCCAATGCTATAAATAAGGCACCTAAAAATAGAGGTCAAAGAGCCACTAATGCTACAAGTAATGCACCTCAGAATAGAGGTCAAAAAGCCCCTAATGCTATAGATAAGGCTCCTAAAATAGGGGGCAAAGAGCCTTTAATGCTACAAATAAGGCACCTAAAATAGAGGTCAAAGAGCCTCTAAAGCTAGAAATAATGCACCTCAAAATCGAGGTAAAAAAAAAAACCCTAATGCTATAAATAAGGCACCTAAAAAGAAAGGTCAAAGAGTCTCTAATGCTAGAAGTAATGCACCTCAAAATCGAGGTAAAAAAGCCCCTAGTGCTATAAATAAGGCACCTAAAGATAGAGGTCAAAGAGCCTCTAATGCTACAACCAATGCACCTCAAAATCGAGGTCAAAAAGCCCCTAATGATATAAATAAGGCACCTAAAAAGAGAGGTCAAAAAGCCTCTAATGCTAGAGGCAATGTACCTCAAAATCGAGGTAAAAAAGCCCTTAATGCTATAATTAAGGCACCTAAAAATAGAGGTTAAAGAGCCTCTAATGCTAGAGGTAATGCACCTCAAAATCGAGGCCAAAAAGCCCCTAATGTTATAAATAAGGCACCTAAAAATAGAGGTCAAAGAGCCTCTAAAGCTACAAGTAATGCACCTCAAAATCGAGGTCAAAAAGCCCCTAATGTTATATATAAAGCACCTAAAAATAGAGGTCAGAGAGCCACTAATGCTACAAGTAATGGACCTCAAAATCGAGATAGAAAAGCCCTTAATGCTATATATAAGGCTCCTGAAAATAGAGGTAAAAAAGCTCCTAATGCTATAAATAAGGTACCAAAAAGAGAGGTCAAAGATCCTCTAATGCTAGAAGTAATGCACCTCAAAATCGAGGTCAAATAGCCCCAAATGCTATATATCAGGCTCCTACAAATAGAGGTCAAAAAGTCCTTAATGCTAAATATAAGGCTCCTAAAAATAGAGTTCAAAGAGCCTCTTATGCACCTCAAAATCGAGGTCAAAAAGCATCAAATGCTATAAATAAGGCACCTAAATATAGAGGTCAAAGAGACTGTAATGCTAGAGGTAATGCAGCTCAAAATAGAGGTAAAAAAAAACCTAATGCTATAATTAAGGCACCTGAAATAGAGATCAAAGAGCCTCTAATGCTAGAAGTAATGCACCTCAAAATCGAGGTCAAAAAGCCCCTAATGCTATAGATAAGGCTCCTAAAAATAGAGTTCAAAAAACCATTAAAGCTATAAATAAGGCAACTAGAAATAGAGGTCAAAGAGTCTCTAATGCTAGAAGTAATGCACCTTAAAATGGAGGTAAAAAAAAAAGACTCTAACACTAGAGATAAAGTACCTTGAAATAGAGGTAAAAAAGCTCCTAATGTTAGAGACAAGGCACTTCAAACTATAGGTCAAAATACCACTAATGCTAGAGATAAGGCACCTCAAAATAATGCCAGAAAGCCCCTAATGCTAGAGGCTAGAGATAAGGCATCTCAAAATCAGAGGTCAAAAAGCCCCTAATGCTAGAGATAAGGCATCTAAAAATAGAGGTCATCTTCTTCTTCTTCTTTGTCTGCATCTTTTCCCACTTTTATGTGGTGTCGATGTTTATGGCCAGCGTTCTCCATCTACTTTTGTCCCACACTTCATCACCGGTTAATCCCTTTGATCGAAGGTCATAAATCCACTAAAGCTAAAGTTAAGGGACCTCAAGATATAGGTAAAAAAATCCCCTAATGCTAGAGATAAGGCACCTGGCATCTAAAATCGCAAGTCTAAAAGCCCCTAACGCTCGAGAAAAGGTACCTTAAAATAGAGGTCATAAAATCCCTAGCGCTAGAGATAAGGCACCTCAAAACAGAGGTCAAAAAGCCCTAATGCTAGAGATAAGGCGCATAAAAATAGAGGTAAAAAAGCTCCTTATATTAGAGATAGAGCACCTAAAAATAGAGGTAAAAAAGACCCTAATACCATAGATAAGGCACCTTAAAATAGAGGTAGAAAAGCCCCTAATGCTATAGATAAGGCATCTAAAAATAGAGGTCATAAAGCCCCTAAATCTAAAATTAAGACCCCTAAAAATAGAGGTAAAAAGACCCTAAAGCTAGAGATAAGGCACCGCAAAATAGGAGGTCAAAAAGCCCCTAAAGGCACCTAGATGTAGAGGTAAAAAGCTCATAATGCTAGAGATAAGGCACTTAAAAATATAGAGGTCATAAAGCTGAAGTTAAAGCACCTAAAATAGAGGTAAAAAAACCCCCTAATGCTAGAGATAAGGCACCTCAAAATAGAGGTCAAAGACCTCAAATGCTAGAAGTAAGGAACCTCAAAATAAGAGGTCAAAAAGCCCCTGATGCTAGAGGTAAGGAGCCTCAAAATGTGGGCCAAAGAGGTCCTACAATTAAATGGAGCATATACTTCAGGTATTTTTTATGAATGAAATGACCCCACTTCAGCCAGTTGATCCTCACCATGTAGGATCCTGTTACTTCAACACCCGTCAGCGAGTCCCAGACCTTTCTTATATAGCCATCCATGTCTGGACTCCGATAGATTGGACGAAAATAGGGTTGTAACTTGGCAAGTATATATATATATATATATATATATATATATATATATATATATATATATATATATATATATATATATATACAAATAACTAACACTTTGAATTTTAATTAATGTAAATATCAACCACAATGGCATTTAAAATCGCATCCTATCTTTGGGAATGAATATCCACTAGAAATTCATTTATGATAACAGCTTCTGGCTGGGCATAAATTCGAACATATGCCTCTTACAGTAGCCGCAACCATGCTTGCATACTGTAACCAACCATGCTTTCAAGACAAATACAAGTTTATTACAAGTCTACCGTACATATTCCTGTCGAATTCAGGAATCTATTCTTAGATTTGGAATAAACTCATCTCCATTATGATAGCTGATTAGTGTTTGCAACACGTTGTTATTGATATATATTCATGATAAATAACCACGCGTTGCAAACTCACTAATCAGCTCTCATAGTGTAGAAGGGTTGCTTCCAAGTCTAAGAACAGATTCCTGAATTCGACAATATGTAACGTAGACTTGTAATAAACTTGTATATATATATATATATATATATATATATATATATATATATATATATATATATATATATATATATATATATATATATGGATATATATATATATATATATATATATATATATATATATATATATACATATATATATATATATATATATATATATATATATATATATATATATATATATATATACTGTATATACAGTATATATATATATATATATATATATATATATATATATATATATATATACTGTATATGTATATATATATACTGTATATATACAGTATATATATATATATATATATATATATATATATATATATATATATATGTATATATATATATATATATATATATATATATATATATATATATATATATATATATATATATATATATACTGTATATATATCCATCCATCCATATACCAAAGGCACTTCCCCCAACTTTGGGGGGTAGCCGACATCAACAAGAAACAAAACAAAAAAGGGGACCTCTACTCTCTACGTTCCTTCAGCCTAACCAGGGACTCAGCCGAGTTCAGCTGGTACTGCTAGGGTGCCACAGCCCAACCTCCCACATTTCCACCACAGATGAAGCTTCATACTGCTGAGTCCCCTACTGCTGCTACCTCCGCGGTCATCTAAGGCACCGGAAGAAGCAGCAGGGCCTACCGGAACTGCGTCACAATCGCTCGCCATTCATTCCTATTTCTAGCACGCTCTCTTGCCTCTCTCACATCTATCCTCCTATCACCCAGAGCTTTCTTCACACCATCCATCCACCCAAACCTTGGCCTTCCTCTTGTACTTCTCCCATCAACTCTTGCATTCATCACCTTCTTTAGCAGACAGCCATTTTCCATTCTCTCAACATGGCCAAACCACCTCAACACTTTCATATCCACTTTAGCCGCTAACTCATTTCTTACACCCGTTCTCACCCTCACCACTTCGTTCCTAACCCTATCTACTCGAGATACACCAGCCATACTCCTCAGACACTTCATCTCAAACACATTCAATTTCTGTCTCTCCATCACTTTCATTCCCCACAACTCCGATCCATACATCACAGTTGGTACAATCACTTTCTCATATAGAACTCTCTTTACATTCATGCCGAACCCTCTATTTTTTACTACTCCCTTAACTGCCCCCAACACTTTGCAACCTTCATTCACTCTCTGGCCTACATCTGCTTCCACTCCACCATTTGCTGCAACAACAGACCCCAAGTACTTAAACTGATCCACCTCCTCAAGTAACTCTCCATTCAACATGACATTCAACCTTGCACCACCTTCCCTTCTCGTACATCTCATAGCCTTACTCTTACCCACATTAACTCTCAACTTCCTTCTCTCACACACCCTTCCAAATTCTGTCACTAGTCGGTCAAGCTTCTCTTCTGTGTCTGCTACCAGTACAGTATCATCCGCAAACAACAACTGATTTACCTCCCATTCATGATCATTCTCGCCTACCAGTTTTAATCCTCGTCCAAGCACTCGAGCATTCACCTCTCTCACCACTCCATCAACATACAAGTTAAACAACCACGGCGACATCACACATCCCTGTCTCAGCCCCACTCTCACCGGAAACCAATCGCTCACTTCATTTCCTATTCTAACACATGCTTTACTACCTTTGTAGAAACTTTTCACTGCTTGCAACAACCTTCCACTAACTCCAAATAACCTCATCACATTCCACATTGCTTCCCTATCAACTCTATCATATGCTTTCTCCAGGTCCATAAACGCAACATACACCTCCTTACCTTTTGCTAAATATTTCTCGCATATC
The DNA here is from genome assembly GCF_036898095.1 of Palaemon carinicauda. NCBI lineage: Eukaryota > Metazoa > Arthropoda > Malacostraca > Decapoda > Palaemonidae > Palaemon > Palaemon carinicauda. The sequence continues at coordinate 148,325,839 of NC_090725.1, forward strand.
TGCCTAACTGTAAAAATCTGATTCATACAACCCCTACCTCTTCTAAAACCACCCTGTACTTCCAAGATTGCATTCTCTGTTTTATCCTTAATCCTATTAATCAGTACTCTACCATACACTTTTCCAACTACACTCAACAAACTAATACCTCTTGAATTACAACACTCATGCACATCTCCCTTACCCTTATATAGTGATACAATACATGCACAGACCCAATCTACTGGTACCATTGACAACACAAAACACACATTAAACAATCTCACCAACCATTCAAGTACAGTCACACCCCCTTCCTTCAACATCTCAGCTTTCACACCATCCATACCAGATGCTTTTCCTACTCTCGTTTCATCTAGTGCTCTCCTCACTTCCTCTATTGTAATCTCTCTCTCATTCTCATCTCCCATCACTGGCACCTCAACACCTGGAACAGCAATTATATCTGCCTCCCTATTATCCTCAACATTCAGCAAACTTTCAAAATATTCCACCCACCTTTTCTTTGCCTCCTCTCCTTTTAACAACCTTCCATTTCCATCTTTCACTGTCTCTTCAATTCTTGCGCCGGCCTTCCTTACTCTCTTCACTTCTTTCCAAAACTTCTTCTTATTCTCTTCATATGACTGACCCAGTCCCTGACCCCACCTCAGGTCAGCTGCCCTCTTTGCCTCACGTACCTTGCGCTTTACTTCCACCTTTTTCTCTCTATATTTTTCATACTTCTCTATACTATTACTCTGCAGCCATTCTTCAAAAGCCCTCTTTTTCTCTTCCACTTTTACCTTCACTCCTTCATTCCAAAATTCACTGCCCTTCCTCATGCTGCCTCCAACAACCTTCTTGCCACATACATCACTTGCAATCCCAACAAAATTTTCTTTTGCTAACTTTCACTCCTCCTCTAAATTACCAGTTTCTCTTACTCTCACCTCGTCATATGCCATTTTCAACCTTTCCTGATATTTACTTTTTACCCCCGGTTATATTAGCTCTTCAACCCTCACTAGCTCCCTTTTACATCCACCTGTATATATATATATATATATATGTATATATATATATATATATATATATATACATATATATATATATATATATATATATATATATATATATATATATATATATATATATATATATATATATATATATATATATATATATGAAAGAGATACAGAGGTCTTATCTCTTATTCTTTTAAGAAATGCAATCGTTTTCGAAAATACTTATCGAAAAATATAATCACACCGATATATTTTAATTCCTTATTACATTTTTATATGGAAGACCTTAAATATTGTGGGATCTGACTATTCCAATTCATATACGTCGGAATGATATATCCTTTGTTTCCATTATTCAAGCAGCTGCTCTCTCTCTCTCTCTCTCTCTCTCTCTCTCTCTCTCTCTCTCTCTCTCTCTCTCTCTAGAATAAGTTAGATAAGATCATAAGAACTCTCGAAATGCCTAAACCAAATCGCTCTACCAAAGAGCAAATGGAGTGTCTGCGAATGAACTAAAAAGTCTTTTAGACATCCAAAATCCTTGTAACACTTTCTCTCTCTCTCTCTCTCTCTCTCTCTCTCTCTCTCTCTCTCTCTCTCTCTCTCTCTCTCTCTGTATTATATATATATATATATATATATATATATATATATATATATATATATATATATATATATATATATGTATATATATATATATATATATATATATATATATATATATATATATATATATATATATATATATATATATATATATATATGAAAGAGATACAGAGGTCTTATCTCTTATTCTTTTAAGAAATGCAATCGTTTTCGAAAATACTTATCGAAAAATATAATCACACCGATATATTTTAATTCCTTATTACATTTTTATATGGAAGACCTTAAATATTGTGGGATCTGACTATTCCAATTCATATACGTCGGAATGATATATCCTTTGTTTCCATTATTCAAGTAGCTGCTCTCTCTCTCTCTCTCTCTCTCTCTCTCTCTCTCTCTCTCTCTCTCTCTCTAGAATAAGTTAGATAAGATCATAAGAACTCTCGAAATGCCTAAACCAAATCGCTCTACCAAAGAGCAAATGGAGTCTCTGCGAATGAACTAAAAAGTCTTTTAGACATCCAAAATCCTTGTAACACTTTCTCTCTCTCTCTTTCTCTCTCTCTCTCTCTCTCTCTCTCTCTCTCTCTCTCTCTCTCTCTCTCTCTCTCTCTCTGTATTATATATATATATATAATATATATATATATATATATATATATATATATATATATATATATATATATATATATATGTATATATATATATATATATATATATATATATATATATATATATATATATATATATATATATATATATTACCTGTATCTAATATTTTATATTATTTGGATGTTCCCAAGGATCACACAAGACCGCTAACTACTTTCAAGTTAGTGTTGTAATTGTATTTCTTTCGGGTGAAGATTCCCTTGTTCCAAAGATGTTCAGTGACCACCTAAAAACAATGTTAGAACTATATATGCCCGTTTTCATTGCGAGTTAGAATCATTAATATTAAATGTTATCAATAGGGGTATTACCATCATCATCATCGCTTCATAAATGTTAATAAGCAAACCTCGTCAAGCCATATATTAAGATCACCCAATTGCCACCTCTCTACCATCATCTTTAACCCCCACGTGGTTATATCCTTCTATCCCCATCCCCACATGTTTGAGGTTTAAAGGTCTCACAGTTATGATGAAATCCTTCTGGTGGAAGTTTTTTAGTAAATGAAAAACAAAATACTAAGATGACAATATTTCATACAGATTGCTTTCCTGGTGTTTAAAATTATATAAAAGCTATAAATAACGAAGTAAATATGCGAAAGACTGATTGAACAAATATCGAGAGTATTGGATTTCTTGAAGATCTTACCGGGGAACACTTTTAAGGTGTTGGACATCAGGACATGAAACGAGAAATAAAATCGTAATAATACGAATACGCAATGCTAAGGAAATATTTCATTTTGCCTTTGGGCATTGAGCAATCGTCACCAGGGAAGGGGGTTCGCTTGGAAGTGAGCGACTTGCCCAGATAATTTGATTAATTGATTGATTGATTAAGATTTTTTTGTCATCCTGACATCTGAGGTTATTGACGCCAAACCAGATAATTTGAGTAAACAATGTCTTGATAGTTTAATCTGTTATACCCTACATCCTATATACCACATCATCACTATAATAATGCACCAATGAACTCTCATTGCATGTCATTTCACATATTTTACTTTCATCAATCACTTCTGAAACAATATAGATTATGTTAACTGATGATGCATTTTAAATCTCCAACCTTAAACTAATATAATTGATATAACAAATAATACCATTTTCTCCAGGAGGGCCGGAGCAAAGTAGCCCGTGACAAAAGCTGACCACAACTACACCGAGCTACGTGGCTCAAGATCGAAATCAAAGGAAAACACTGAAATCAACAACAAAACCTTTAAACCTCATTACCTTCGAAATTTTTAACAAAGGCCACTTATTGATGATTGGTGACCCAATAGGTGGTATTTGAAACGATACATTATTAGCCCCTACATATAATGCATAGGCTACAGTGTGTATGTATGTGGAGAGAGAGAGAGAGAGAGAGAGAGAGAGAGAGAGAGAGAGAGAGAGAGAGAGAGAGAGAGAGAGAGAGAGAGAGGAATTGCTTAAGAAAATGCAAATGAAGGATATTTCCATGTTATGAATATTAATATGAATAGTCAGTTCCAATATTATTCAAGAAAATTTTATATAGAAATAGGATAGGAAAATTCACATAAAAAGTTATGATAAAATCTTTTGATGAATTAGTTTCGAAATAATATTAGATTACATTTCTTAAAAGAATAAAAAAGTTCTCTCTCTTCGTCGCATTTCTTTGAGTGATATCGGTAATTTCCCTCCTCACATTCGAACCATCCTAACGATGTCTCGGTTGTTTAACGTCGGCCACCTTTCAGGGCAAGAGGGGCGATCTCTCCAAGTCAAGACTGGCCAGGCGACACCGGTTTTGTAGCTGGGTGTACAGTGACGGAAAACTAACAGAGGATTTGTGGTGGCGGAAAGTAGGCAACTACTGACTACTGGGATTCAAGGTGATTATATAGTGGGGCCATCGATGTGAGTAATTATTGGTTGATTTATAAATGTTGTCACATTGTATGTAAATTTAATTTAGGTGAATCTCAAATAAGAATTATTCCTATTGGTAAGGCAATGTTGTATTTGGACTGTGTGTATTTTACAGTAATTTAATATTGAAATGACAGTGGTGATTGCCCAAATTCATATTCTGTTTATTATGGCTACACCAATATTACAGGTTGAAACCCATTACGGAGGAATAAACAACTGTTACTGTTATAACTTGTGGTCTTTCCTTGAATACCAGTACAAAAGTTTTAAGGGCAGGTTCATTAAGTTGGAAATATAGGCTAAATTTTATGGTCTCCTTATACACGTTCACGAAATACAACAATATCATATGTTATTAATGATTATGATAAAAATCCAACATATCAATTCTATCAGTTATTAACAAATATAACAGTTTACAGAAAAGGTGGAGTAAGCGACGCCGGAGAGACTAGTTAAAAGGGTTACAGGAAGGATAGGAAGATCGTCTAGACAGGGTGAGGGAGGGAGAGGGGAGGGACGGGGGAGTGTAGGTATTCGAATTGCTTTACATACCCGATTCACTTTATTATGACAAGAGTAAACGCCAATGCATTAAGTTTCTGGGAGGTCTATAGAGTGACGTGTCAAAGTACCATTCTGATTAAGTTATTAGTATGGGAGCTATTAAAGAAAAAAATACATTTTTTTTTTTTGCCAAAAATGCATAGTAGGTCAGCACGATTGCAGGGCAGTCGGTTACCGACCTGTGACCTCATCTTCCTGCTCCTGGGTAGTGTGGAAATTAATTTGGACCAATTTCCTCTCATTGTTAGAGATCTGCTGATCCAAACACATGTGTACTGAATCAGTTTCCATGACAACAGGTACACAGGGGAGAGGGGACGTAAAGTGAGTGAAAACCAGCTGGATGTGGTTTCATCACCTACCACCGCTACCCATCCCCCAATGTGCGTGCAATATGAACAGCTGGGAAGCTGTTAGTTATTGCTCGAGTTAAAGTAGTGAGTGAGCAGCCCATAGTAGGCCCATCTGCCATTGGTAGGCCTATCTCAGCCATGGCTAGCGTCGACACTCAACAATGTATTTTCACCGTTTCCCTTCTAAGTCCGTTCTCCCCGACAGTGTCTGTAACTCTCGAGGTGATTCAATGTTATCTATATTTATGAGCATTTTACAGTAAACTTTTCCAGTAATTTAAAAGAAAGCGAGAGACTTATATTTCCTATGTTATATAATTAGAGAGATTTAGAGTTCCATTGACTATGTCATGAAAGAGATTCGTTCATTCACTTTGAAGAATATTTCTACTAATGTTTATGTGAACATGAACTTGAATAATAAATCCTCTTTACGATGCAACAATCGTTTAATTCCCCGTATCCCACCATTTATTAAATTATTGCCACAATCATGCCACAAATTGGTGGCCTTACGGTGGGATGGAGAGGATTAAATATAAGAGGACAAGGAAGCAAAGACATACGAGAAGCAAGAATTAGACATTTCAGAAGAGGAAAGGAAAAACTAAGAAGAAAAATGCCTATCAAGAAAGCAATGGGTGACAACGAAAGAAGAAAAAAGATGAATGGATGTCCCTAGAAAAATTAAGAAACTCCTGACGATGATGCCGAGAATAGCAGCCAGAAGGGGTGTGTAAACCAGTCACCCATAGAGGACCAACAAGGAGGAGAGCTTAACGCCCTTCCGCCAAGACAAGCAAGCAGAAACAGCCCACGCCAAAGAAAGGAACTATTCCTAAGGAAAAAAACATTCGTCCCCAAGAGGGGAACGAAGACGGTACGCCCACTATTGATGTTATGTTCAGTTTCCCGTCGTGGGAGCAACAACATCAAAACTCGTCATCCATAATGGCGGAGCAGGTCCCTTCTATTGGGCACTATCAGTTGATCATCAGGAGCAGTTTGGGTGCTTGCAAATGCCCTAACTATAGAGGACTTCGCCATCGAATGAACAGCAGCGGGCACTTTGACAAAC
>NC_090725.1:148337037-148342037 GCF_036898095.1 Palaemon carinicauda
CAAATATTTCCATTTCTATCTCCTCTTCATGACCTCACTAAAGTGTTGCATCTAACATTGCTTTTCTTTATTTTTTATTGTTATGATAGACACGTCATTCTTTTTGATGGGTATATGCTTCTACTTCTTCAACCCTGTAGATATTTTCTTAATAATTCTATGAGGAATTTTTACACCAAAGCCACTTCCTGAATTCATAAATATCATCTGCTATCCTGTCTAAAATTTCTCTCCAGTCACTCCTGGCTTTTCTTTTGACCTCACCATCAATAATGGAATATTTAACATACACTACTATATAATTCTATTACTTCCTCTAAACCTTTCAACAATCAATTTCAGTCGTTTTCTCCTTTTTATAGTATCTCAAGTATCATATTATATCCATGGCTTTCTCTATTGAACTTCCTATCCCAAAACTTCATTACCCACTTACTGAAATATGTCCTTAATATCACATCATTCTTCGGTATTTTTATGCTCTTCATCACCTAAAGCCTCTAAGACTGCAAATCGAATCTTACATACAATTACAAAAGTTTTTCTGTACTCAACTTCTGCGACCTGTGTTTTATGAAACCTAGGTATTCTATCTACATTTCCTTTGGGTGTTTTCAGTTTTAATTTCAATGTAGCAATGAGGAATTGGTGATTAAAACCAATATCTGGTCCTGTATAGCTTCTTACATTTCAGAAATGCCGCCTTCCCTCTTTAATATAGCTACAAGATCTATTTTATTATTGCGATTACCACATAGTGAAATCCATGTATATATTTGGATGTCCTTGTGCTGGAAAAAAAGTACTTCTAATAACAAGATTGTTAATTTTCCTTTGCAGCTTCGCCACCTCTCAACACCAATCGCATTCTCTAAGCCTTGATTAATCCTTTAAACTTTCACATTAGGGTCACCATTCAAAATTTTCATCTATCTCTCTGTAATCTCATCAGTTATTCTCTGCAGTTCTTCATAGTATTCATCTTAACTTTCTTCAGGGGAATAATTTTTTGGTGAAAAACAAACTACAACACTTATATTGCACTGATCTGATTTAAACTTTGAAAGTTACAATCTACTATTCACTGTTCTCTCCTCCGTTATTAACATTTCTGGTCTAAGCATCCTCATCATTATTACCCATCGTTTTCGAACTCAATCTGATCTTGTTAAATGTTCAAAATTTATCATTAATCGAATGACAAGTTACAAACCTACCAATTACCTACGATGGTGAAGATGGGTTGAGTTTAATTCCAAGTACAAAAAACCTGAATTCAACAGGTATATGTGCAGAAGAATTGTCATGATTTTTATCTTTTTTCGTGGCTAAATGTTATGGCCACTGTCATACAAGCATCCTGGACCAGGGTTCGATTCCTGGTCGGTCAGAAGCTATTGTCTCTTCGTGATTTCGCCTTGAGACTCTGATCCCGACGTCGTTAAGAGAATCATAATATTGTTGTATTAAAACCTATGACTTATTTGAAATAAGAAAAAACACGTTTAAATGTGAAAAATTTATCATTAATAGAATGCTAAGGCCCAAGTTACAAACCTACCAATTAGCTACGATGATGAAGATGGGTTGATTTCGACAGGTATATGTACAGAAGAATTGTTATTGCCTTTTATCTTTCTTCGTGGCTAAATTGTATGGTCACTCTCATACAAGCTTCCTGGACCAGGGTTCTATTCCAGGCCGGTCAGAAACTTTTGTGTTTAGGTGATTTCGCCTTGAGACGCTAATCCCGAGTTCGTTAGGATAATCCAGATATTAACCCTGGATAGGTACGGTCCTCGGGCACCCCTTTAAGGGTATACTCGGACGCGAACGACCCCGACGCCAAAAAAAATTCTTGAAAAATCAGTTTTTGCAGTAACCTCCTTTTTTCTTTTGCCAAAAAAAACTTCAATGAATGCTTAAAACAACTGTAAAGATAAATACTACTCATCTGCAGAAAAACTATTTATTATAAATATTTTAAAAAATTAAGTAGAAAAAAAAAAAGACCTGACATAAAAATTCATAAAAAAAAAAGTTTATACATATATACACAAATCCTTTTAGGAATTGATTCTTGAATGTTTAGGACACATCTTGATGTATTTTGGATGAAGTCAGACCCATGGAGGTGAAGATCTGAAATGAGAAAAAAAGGGTAACTTTTTTTGGCCAAAAAAAATTGTCCAAATTTCATGAATTTTTTTGGGTACCCAAATGAAATAGGAAGTGGCTAATTTTTTTAGGGAATAAACATATGTTATCCTAAAATAGAAATATGTAAAAAAATCTTCATTATTTTGTAAATTACATTTATATCAGGGGCCATATCTAAAGGTAATTTTTTGAGTACTTGGAAATTTCGTAAAAAAATACATATATTTAATATATAATATGATATTTATACAGGTAAAAATATACCAAAATATCACAAATTCTATAGGGAACAAGAATATATATAGATAGGGCAGCTTACGCTTCGGATATGTCCACAAAATGGCCGCCAACCACACTGACTCAGACTCCCTAATCTGCCACTTGAAATGTAGGAAGGGTATGTCAATTTCAAGGTGTTATTTACTAATCTAATTATTATTGGATATGCATAAAAATTGTATGGTGGGTTGCTGGATAATTGTCGATTATTTTACGACTATAAAATTAAAATTCTGACCCAAAAAATTTTTTTTGAAGGGAAATAAAATCGAAAAAAAAAATGTAAAACAATATTTTAGCTAAAAAAATTTGATGATATTCAATCAAAAAAAAAGTAAACAAAATTTTCCGACAAATAAACATCTAGAGGAATCATTACTCTGTGATAGTTCCTTAGTACGTAGTAATTTTGAAAGAATTGGGAAAAAACAAAAAAATGGCAATCACCGGAAAATCGAACACATACCTATATATACGCCATATCTGGCTAAAAAAAAGATAGGCATGGGTAGCCAGATCATCTAGAAACACTTTCCAACACTATAAAAATATAAGTTTTGCGACACTACTTGCCAATTCCTTACGGTAACATGACTAAGCAAAAAAATGAGAAACAAATAAAAAGGAGCACTCGTGGAAAAATGGCCATTCTAATATACGGCATTTCAGAAAAAAAAAAATTTCAGCCACGTGCTAGGCAAACCATCAAGGCATATTTTCCGACAAATAAACATATAAATGAAATATTACTCTGTGATAGTTCCTTAGTACGTAGTAATTTTGAAAGAAATGGGAAAAAACGAAAAAATGGCAATCACAGGAAAATCGAACACATACTTATATATACGCCATATCTGGCTAAAAAAAAGATAGGCATGGGTAGCCAGATCATCTAGAAACACTTTCCAACACTATAAAAATATAAGTTTTGCGACACTACTTGCCAATTCCTTACGGTAACATGACTAAGCAAAAAAATGAGAAACAAATAAAAAGGAGCACTCGTGGAAAAATGGCCATTCTAATATACGGCATTTCAGAAAAAAAAAAAAATTTCAGCCACGTGCTAGGCAAACCATCAAGGCATATTTTCCGACAAATAAAATTATAAATGAAATATTACTCTGTGATAGTTCCTTAGTACGTAGTAATTTTGAAAGAAATGGGAAAAAACGAAAAAATGGCAATCACAGGAAAATCGAACACATACTTATATATACGCCATATCTGGCTAAAAAAAAATAGGCATGGGTAGCCAGATCATCTAGAAACACTTTCCAACACTATAAAAATATAAGTTTTGCGACACTACTTGCCAATTCCTTACGGTAACATGACTAAGCAAAAAAATGCAAAACAAATAAAAAGGGGCACTCGCGGAAAAATGCCCAACATTCTAATATACGGCATCTCAGATAAAAAAAAAAGACATGCACGTGTTAGCCCAACCATCAAGGCACACTTTCTAACACAAACATGAAAAAAAAATCAATAATATACGGCAATTCCTTACTACGTAGTAAATTTTTACAAATATTGAAAAAAAAAACAGAAATTGGCAACCGCAGTTAAATACCCAATATACCAATAACTACGTCGTATCTGACAAAAACAAAATCACGCATGGGTAGCCAGATCATCTAGACACACTTTCCAACATTAAAAAAGCAAAAGTTTTACGACACTATTTCGCAATATCTTACGGAAAAATGACTTGGCAAAAAAATTAAAAAAAATTAAAAAGGGACACTCGCGGTAAAATGCCCGACATTCTAATATACGACATCTCAGATAAAAAAAAAGACATGCACGTGTTAGCCCAACCATCAAGGCACACTTTCTAACACATAAACATGAAAAAAAAAATGAATAATATACGGCAATTCCTTACTACGTAGTAATTTTTACAAATATTGAAAAAAAAACAGAAATTGGTAACCGCAGTTAAATACCCAATATACCAATAACTACGTCGTATCTGACAAAAACAAAGTCATGCATGGGTAGCCAGATCATCTAGACACACTTTCCAACACTAAACAAGCAAAAGTTTTACGACACTATTTGGCAATATCTTACGGAAAAATGACTTGGCAAAAAAATTAAAAAAAATGAAAAAGGGGCACTCGCGGTAAAATGGTCCTCGTGGTGATGAACGACATTTTAACTAAAAAAAAAAACATGCACATGGTAGCCAAACAATCCACCAAGACTTTCCACAACTGATAACCTATACAAGTTGCACCATTCTACGACAATTTCATAATACGTAATAACTTTGATAATTATGCAAACTACCTCAGAAGGGTAAACTCGGACGCGAACGACCCCGACGCGTCTCAGAAATCGGGGAAGGAGTACAGCTACAGCAATGCACATCTGGACACTACTAGAGCGTGTAGGGGAGACACCTCCTGCAGGTCGATCACCCACAAATTCAGTCACAGGGGTGAGTCACGTGAGAAAAACCTGTTTTTTTTTGACGCTCGGGGTCGCAAACGACTCACCGTACCTATCCAGGGTTGTACTAGATATATGGCTTATTTGAAATATGAAAAAAA
>NC_090725.1:148344537-148352037 GCF_036898095.1 Palaemon carinicauda
AATGGAAATCGTATCACTATATTTATGTAGTTTTAGGACTAAAGTAGTGCCTTTATGGATATCTTTAATTGTTTAACCTAAGATTCATCTATTCCATATCTATGAAGGACTTTCATTACTGCTGAAGTTTTGACAAAATCAATAGTATTCTTTTAGTCTATAAACACTATACATTTTTTTTATAGTCAGTTGATATTTCCCTTAGTACTAGACTACTGCTTTTGTATTTTATTGCATCTCCAGAGGTAAGCTCCTCTGTAATCCACTAGTTGAAGGTCCAAGAAGAATATTTTGTTGGCAATACATTTCCTACTGGTGGTAAAATAGCAGAAATGGCTATTGCAATTTCGACGAATTGTACTGTCATCTATCGGGACGGTATTACACAACTGTTGGGCATAAGTTGTTGCCTGACCATTCAAAATGGACAGAATTTACACATTATAAGGGTCATTCATAAAAAAAATTCATTTTATCATAAACTATATATTCAGGTACATAAAATTAATTTTATAGGCCAAAGAAATCTGCATGGGCCAAACTATTTTACTTTTCATTTTCACTAAGGCCTGGATCCTTGTTAGAATTTCCAGGTGTTAAACATTAATATCAATACATATTAGGCCTTAAAATACATCAGATAATTTTTTAGATGTGAATTGGCAGGACTTTTGTATATAGTACTAGTATTATCCACGAGGTGCTGCTATGTATTGTATATAGGAGGGGAGAGGATAATTATTTGAATTTATACATCTCTAGCTTTCACTACAGACGCAATTGGCCTTATATTTGATGCTCCTTTCTCTGCAACCGTTTGGCATCTGTAAGGAGGTGGTATGTCCCAAGGCTTGCATGATATCAGCAGTATTTTATGGACGTATGCCTACATCTGTTGCTTCTTACCCATGTTGAAGTAAATCTGGTTTGGTGACAGCAGGAGTTGGAATTTTCAACCTCGTCTTACACGGGAAATATACTCATTTGATGTATTCTTGCTAACAAACAGCACACAATCTTGTTGAACTGTAGTTCTTTCTTGGAAATGAGGCGCTGCTCCCATTGATATTCAATGAAAATAGAACAGTCAGTTTTCTTTAATTCAAAGTCAAGGAACTCTTCAGAATTGTTTTTTATCTGTAGCGAGAATACTTCTACACTAAATCCTTCCTTAAAGATCTATAGATGCTTTTAGACCAGACAGTTGAGCCTACCCTACTTATACTGTCGCAACCACCAAGATCATGAATTCCTGGGATGCGCGACACCAAATCATTATACAGTTGATCAATCAACATATTAACTGTGTATAGTCTTCTTGGTTTTCTGGTTACCCATCTTCACGGACAGTATTTGAAGTTGCCAGGTAGTTTTACTGTTAAAGATGACGATGACAAACACATTTGTGACAGATGAGTCAGTCAAGTCTGATTATACATACTTGATATGGAACATGATTCTGCCATCAGCTTCTACTTGATTGCCTTGAAAGCTCTGGGATAGAAATTACAGTGACATCTAACAATTATAAAAATTCATCCCCATATACTCCTCTAAGGTTTTTTATGTCCAACTTGATATTCTGTAACACATACTTGAAGATACACTATTGCACCTGAAGTTTATTTAACATAGAGCTCCAGAACATTGCAAAATTAGCACACAATTCTAAATTGTCAGACATAATGGTCATAGTGATTGGTTTTAGAACTTGTTTTGGTTCAAATAGCCTGATCAAAATTTTTATGAACATAAAAAAATGTCCATTCATCAGTAATTTTTATGCAAGTGCACAGACCATCAATTTAACATTCCTTATATCCTCTTGAAGTTGACTGACTATTTTCCACGTTTAGGAGGCTTTATGGGACTTCTTCAATTTGATGCCATCCCTACAATCACTGGTGAGGAAGTCAATCCATAATTCAGGATTTTTAGTATGCTTGCTATACCCTCTTCCTCTAACACAGTCAATTTACCTAAGTGTTTCTGCAGCATCCTTTTCTCACCATTGATTTCTATATTGTTAACTGAGTGAAAAAAAAATAAAGTCTTGCATTTAGAAGAAAATGTATCATGTACGTGTTTCTCCTTATCTTGTAATATGGTTGACATAATCTTTAAAAATCTTCTCAGTACTTTTCAGGCATTAGAGTAATCTGTCAACAGCCTCTTGGGTTACTTCAGCTACAGTAGAGTTTTATGAAGTCTGATTGTGGATCTAAATGAATTATTTATTAATTTCATGCAGTTCAAAAACCTCTTTGCACAATCATAGCAAGTCTTCAGAAAATTGTGGTGAACTCATGGTATAGGCTCAGTTCACTATTGTCTGTATTTCCCAAGTTACACCATTCCAGCAATTGTAATATGGAGAAATATTTCTCCTGCTTTAGGAGGTTCATAAAGCTACTGTTTCCTTCTGTCTAGTCATCTCAATGTTTCCTTCAGTAACTTTGGCCGGTTTATGATAGCCTTGGCCAGCTGTATTGATCTTGATAATCTGTGGACGCTTTGTGTCAATATAGTGTGAAATTGAGTTTTATTTCGTCGAAGAAATGCCCAAATAATGCTTGAACTGGGACAGTGTGTTAAACTTCAGGAAACATTCATTTGTGTTGGTATTCCTGATTTTTGGAAACAAGTTTTTCATGAGCTGCATCCCCTGTAGTGGACTGTGTGATCTGTAGCAGTCCGTTAAAAGTCTACCATTGTCACTCGTGCTATATTTTCTATTCAGGCCAAAATAGAAAATTTTCCATTCATGAAATAGATTCAGTATACAAATCTGTGGCCATGATTTTTCAGAATAGTGGAGTTTCTGTGATGATACCGTGCTGGAGAGACCTGGAAACAACCATCTTTGCATTTCGTTTGTCATCAAGATAAGTGAAACAGGGTGTGTCCTATGAATACTTGAGTAGAAGGACCTTGGCATGCCTGTTATCTATATGTTTATCTGTCTTCAAGTACACATTGATTAAATAATGAATGTGGGTATCACTGTAACAGTTACTTTTTAAATCAACACTATCATACACATCTTTGCGGTTTAAATCAATTGTGGGTATCAAGTTTATTGATCGACATTTTCAGAAAATGCAACAGTACATCGAACGAAAATGACATCCCATTTTAGCTATTTCGCCATAAGTGGGAAATTTTTTACCAACAAAATCTTCCTATTGGACCATGAAATAGTGGATTCCCGAAGGCTTTTGCTCTCGATATACAATTGCATAAAATATTTCTTGTACTGCTGTTAGAGTATAGCTAGTTAATTAAAAGATTCCTGTTCTCTTGGTTAATTAAAGTCTAGCAGTTTTCCTATTCAGCCTAATGTAATCTTTGTAAATATTTCATATATTATTGAGTCTGAACTTAGGGTTTCCTCACTTTCAGTCAGGATGTGTTTACAAATATCATAGATTTTAAGTTTGTTATGGATAGTGAGTCTGCTAATTTTATTTTATCTCTCTAGGATTTTTCTCTCATTTCCAATCATTTCTTTGTCAGGTTTTTATGTTTTCTGATAGTATTCCTTTGCCTTGTTTAGGATCTTTTCCGCCTATATATATATAAATATATATATATATATATATATATATATATATATATATATATATATATATATATATATATGTATATATATATATATATATATATATATATATATATATATATACATATATATATATATATATTTATATATATACATATATATATATATATATATATATATATATATATATATATATATATATATATATGTATATATACATATATATATATATATATATATATATATGCATGTATATATATATACATATATATACATACATATATATATATATATATATATATATATATATATATATATATATATATATATGTATATATATGCATATATATATATATATATATATATATATTTATATATATCTATATATAGATATATATAAATAAATATATATATACCTATATATATATATATATATATATATATAGGTATATATACATACATATATATATATGTATATATATATATATACATATATATATATATATATATATATATATATATATATATATATATATATATATATGTATATATATATATATATATATATATACGTATATATATATATATATATATATATATATATATATATTTATATATATATATATATATATATATATATATATTTATATATATATCTATATATGTATATATATACATACCTATACATACATACATATATATATATATATATATATATATATATATATATATATATATATATATATATATATGTATATATATATATTAATATATATATATATATATATATATATATATATATATATATATATTCATATATATATATATATATATATATATATATATGCGTGTGTGTGTGTGTGTTTGTGTGTGTATATATGTGTATCAATGTATCATGTTTGAGTAATTTGAAATGGTCGGGTAATTGGCCCTTTATTTGAAAAGTAGCCATATCTCCTGAGAAGTACTTCTAATGTGTTTAACCCTACACAGTCATATATCATGGTAGGTCTCTAAAAGTTTACATGTTAAAGCTAAATTATTACGTTTTAATGTAATATTTTCAAAATTATTAGAAATTGTTCAAAATAGTTTTAATTTGTGATTTGTGGCTGGTTTTGGGGAAGCCACGCAGGAAGGAAAGTTTTTACCCGGTTTACCAGGAAAAAGGCGGTTCTCATTTTGATCTACATGATGAACATTTATAAGGCATTATCAATGTATTTAGTGGAAATGTTAATTGTTGTTATGTTAATATAGTCTGGTGCTTTGTGTTGGCTTGCAATACATTTTTATATATGAAAGGGGATTTTATAAATTAGTATTGACAATGATATTTTTCCGTTGTATTTTCAGTACTATATTTATATATATATTTCCTTTTAGCGTTTTTTCAAGGGTATATGGGACAGGAATTACAATGCTATTCGCTGTTTTCTTTTTAGCATAGCGTAATTATATATAGTAACTTAAGTGTCCTTTTCAAAGAGATATAGGATAAAAATCCCTAAATATTTACTCCTGGACATGCTAATACAACAGAGCAATATATAATTGCTTATAGTGCCATTTTAGTTGCTTTTAAGTCGGCAATTACAAACATATCAACTTTGCCCACTCAGTATATCTATTTTAAAAGAAAATTATAGATCAGAAAAAAACCTAAAATTAGCTTTTTGTGTTGATATAGGAACATTATTAAATTTATGAGTATCTAATGGTGTAAAATATGACAGCGATGACCATATATAAATTTATTTTTTCCTAACTCCTAGCATGTATCCTCTATAGCTCTGTGGAGGCTAAACCCCATGCATTGGTACGGGTGAGATTGTTGCCAACGATAACCTGTATTCTATTAACAATTAAAGTCGCGACCCTTAATAATTTACCCATCTTTTATATATTGTTTACTTTCGCATCGTTACTTCTCTTACCTAACTTATCATCTACCAGTATCATTACTTCCCCTGTCTTCTTTCGACAGGTTCTGTTATGTGTGAAGACCAAGCACACCCTGGAGCTTGAGATTTAGGGGGAGGGTGATGATAACCTAGTACCCCCATCGAAGAGGACTAAGAGTACAGTCAGCATGCCCAAGAGATAGTTTGTGGAAGCAGGATATTAGTAATCTGGATCCACTCAACTTCATCCACCAAGCTCCTGAATCCATCTGTTCCCTCTATGAATACTTTCAGGCAATGGCTATGCTCCGTTGTGGAGGATATTGTATACCAGACAAACCTCTCTGCAAGACAGAAGGATGTTGTTACTCATGTCCATGAAATAGTTGCGATTATTAGCATCATTATTTACGCGAATGTTGAGCATTTGCCGAGTGTAGACAATTACTGGTCACAATGGATGTAGATACAACAGATGACAGAAGTGATGTTAGAAGGTTCTTGCTCAGGAGATCTCCAATTCATTTTAGATACAAGAATAATGAAAGAAAAGGAAAACACCACTCGACCATTTTTAGAGATTGGTAATTCTTCACTGCTGTCACCAGGGTCAAGGTGGCATACAATGCGACTGGGACAGGACCCTTATGCAATTACATTGAAAATAAGTATGATTACCGGGGTATACCCAAAGTACAAAATATTGTATTGCTTTACAAAATATAGCATATCATTGAGATCATATTTCTTTTACTGTGTATGCTGTATTGATTAGTTGGAAATATTATTGGTATTATTTGAAAATAAGAATGAATTAAAAGAAGTAGAAATTTAAAAAGGATAAAAATTACTTATTTCATACTAGATTTTGTCCAAATCAACTGGTACAGAATATTATACCTTCAAAGAATTGTCTCTAAAAAAGGGAAGCCTTAATTTTTACAAATAGAAATTGGGTGTTGTTTGGCATATATGACACCAGATTATCAAATAGTGACCTTATGAAGGCAAATAAGATATATATATATATATATATATATATATATATATATATATATATATATATATATGTGTGTGTGTGTGTGTGTGTGTGTGTGTGTGTGTGTGTTTTGTATATTATTCTTCTCTCCAATCTTCAACTGCTGTCAGTCATTTCAGTTTGTTGGATAAAAAGTTTCTGTCTATTAAATATCTTATTCTTGAAACTGATACCGTAGTTCAGTTAGTTGTTTACGTATGTTGCATAAGATTTTTCATAGTTCTGTCCATCCTTTACATTCGGATCTTCCCAGATTCTACCATCTTGTACGTAATAGTAGGTATGCAGCTAGTTCTAAATATCTTGCCTTCTTAATCATAAGAATCAGAACTGCACACTATTCTAAAAGTATTATTCCAGCTGTGACTACATTGTTGAATGACCTTTCTAATCGGGCAGTTGAATCTGTGGAACTTCAAAAGTTCAAACTTACAGTGAATGTTTATGTGGAACAAGCTAACCTCTATCTCTTCATAGTTTATATATGACATGTATATGAATGATCTTAAGATATTTCATATTTATTGTTCATCACTTTTCATCTAGTTTATTTCCCTTCCTCACGGAGCTATTTTTTCCTACTGAATATATTGGTCATATCTTTGGCACTCATATCATGGTATGCATACTAATGCAAGCTCTTTTTCGTTATTAGGAAGTTTTAATTTTAGGAAAGTTATATGGATGCCCACTCTGCACTTGAGCACACCAATCTGTCTCTCACGCGATTTTGCATTAAAGCATTCACTTATAAAAACAATGTTTCAAGTTTACTTATTCTATACATTTACTTTTGTTTCATACTTTTACTTCTTCATTACTTTTAACTAAATATAAAAAAAAAAACATAAACATTATCATCAAAATCTATAAATATTCGTTTCAATATGATTTAAGAAAAAATAGAAAAACTGATTCGGTATTAGTCTTTTGTTGTCTATTGTGACGTTAGGTATCAGGCAGGAAGGGGAAATAACCCATTTGGCGCTAATCAA
>NC_090725.1:148359537-148362037 GCF_036898095.1 Palaemon carinicauda
TTTTTTTTTCATATATATATTAGCTTTGCATTGAAAGACACTGAATTCATGGATACATCAAGATCTTAATGAACTTCTAGTATATCAATATAACTATTCCCTTCGTATCTCCTATTAATGGCCTGATTAAAGCGTTCCATCCAACATTGGCTTTCTTCATCATCTGTTGTTATAACAGATTCATCTCTCTTTTTGATGGCTATATGGTTCTTATTTTTTTGCCCTAGTCGAGATTTCATTAATAATTTTTTAAGTGTTTTTTACACCATAGCCACTCTTTGAATTCGTAGTCTTATCGCCATCATCTAGTTTCCTGTCTAAATATTCTTTCCATCCATTCATGGTTTTCTTTTGACCTCACTATCTATACTGGAATACTTAGCATGCTCTTCCTTGTAACTTTCATTATTTCCCTGAAAACTCTCAACAATCTATTTCTGTCGTTGCCTCCTTTTTATAGTATCCCACGTATCATTTGATTTACATGGATTTCTCCTTGTTACTGCATGTCCTAAAACTTCAAAACCAACTGACTGATATATGTACTCAATATCACACCATTCCTAATTAATTATCTACTCTTCGTCTCTCAATGTCTCTAAGACTGTAAATTGATTCCTATATTCAGCTGCAAATGTTTGTTTGTGCTCATCTTCCAGAAGCTTGGTTATATCAAACCTATGTATTCTCTCTAGATTTCTCTTCGGTGCTTGAGGTTTCATTTTTATTTTTTTTTTTAGTGTGGCAATCAGGAGCTGATGATCACTACTAATATCTGCACCTCTACAGCCTCTTAAATTTCTCGGAGTCCTCCTTCTCAATATATGTGATCTATTTGAGTTTTGTAATTGCAACATGGTGAAATCTATGTATATTTGTCTATGTCCATGTACTGGAAAAGAGTGCCACCAATGACAAAATTTTTTATTCAGCAAAAACTTATAAAATATGCTTAATTTTCTTTTGCATTTTCACGATACCCATCAACACCTATCACATTCTCTATACCTTGATTATACCTTTCAACTTTAGCATTGTAGTCACCTACTAACATTTTCATATCTCGCTCTGGGATCTCCTCTATTACTATCTGCATTTCTTCATAGTATTCATCTTTCCTTTCTTCAGGAGGATCATTTGTTGGTGCATAGCAAACTATAATTCAATTATTACACTAATTGATGTATTTGAGGTTTTCTGGCACCCTGACATCTAAGGTCATTGACGCAGAGATCATTTATTATTAATAGAGACTAAAAGCCTATTCAATTAAAGCCATACAAGAAAAGACATTGTTTTAAAAGTTAGTTAGCTTTCAAAAGACCTGCTTCTGAAGTAAAGCTTAGAATACCACTAGCATGGTAGGACACATCATGTCCAAGAATCTTGGCAAGGATGAACCTGCCATCCCACCTCGAGCCTCGATCAGATATCAATTTCTTTCACTCCTATATGTCGGGCGTTCATATATATATATATATATATATATATATATATATATATATATATATATATATATATATATATATATATATATATATATATATATATTTGTATATATATATATGTATATATATAATATACATACATATATATATATATATATATATATATATATATATATATATATATATATATATATATATATATATATATATATATATATATATAGTAAAAAATACAACTTGTTCTTGTGATGGGACATTTAAATCATCTCCACTGCTTTAGACTCAACTCTTCACAGTACATGTCATTGCTCGAAATACATTCCTCCCCCTTGTCTATTCTCCAAATCCGAATAAATGAAAAGAAACTTAGGAGAGATTTTTGAACCTCTTTTTTGGTTGCGTCCAAATATTTGTCCTTCGCATTGCTTAGTGGACTTTGAAAAAGGTATCCATAATGCTCGTTTAACTGTGTTCCCTAACACTTCTATACGTGGTTGTTTCTTTCATTTTGGCCAATCTTGCTGGCGAAAGATATGAGAGATTGGCAGAAAAACTCAGTATAATAATGACCCCCCGTTTGCTCTTAAAATTGAATGCTATAATGGTCTGGCATTTCTTCCACCATCTAAATTCATCGCTGCATTTGAATTGCTTCTGGACGATAATGATATACCAGATTAGTTTCCTTGTTTCTTTGAAAGCACCTATATTGGTGTGTACCGAGGAAGAGTAACCAACTGCAGAAGAGGAGAGCCCCTTTTCTCAATAGGTTTCTGGAATATACATGAACAGGTCTTGGAAAATATACCACGTTCCAATTATTTTTCTCTTAATTGTAATAATTTTGAATAATTTTTATCTTTCATATTGGAGATGTAATTTTTTAAAATATATATTCTGTGTGAAACATAAGTATATATATATATATATATATACATATATATATATATATATATATATATATATATATATATATATATATATGTAAAGTATATATATATATATATATATATATATATATATATATATATATATATATATATATATATATA
>NC_090725.1:148367037-148379537 GCF_036898095.1 Palaemon carinicauda
GCATTTAGACATGGTGGAATTAAGTTAACAAAATGAGCATACTGGTGTAACCCTTTTTCATATCAACCAACACTAGTGAAAATTAAGCCTAGATAGAAGGGGTGGGTTGTGGGGACACCTCGCTATGTAGTAAAGAATCCATAGAAAGTAACGGTAGAACTAGTGATAAAACATTTTTTTTTTTTTTAGCTGAAACTATTGAGGTCATGGACTAAAATTTATGAAAATGAAGCGAGGGAATATGACGTTTGAGAATCTGGATAAACAACTGAAGAGCCACGAAAACGAAGTTGTCTGTAATGTAATCGGGTGCCAAGGAGCACCGCCAGAATTGTCACGAATAAGGTCATGGTATCCTTGAAAGACGGTCCTCTCACAGGACACCAATAATTATTTGACTCGGTTCACTGGATTGCCTCACCTTGCTCTAAACACCAGGCTATTGAAATTATCCCACAGCATTCAATATCCTTTGGTTCCATTAACATTAGTTTCAACAAGACACATGGGTTCCTTTTGAATGTTTTCCCCATGATTTTTCCTCCCCATATGTTGATTTAATGAGCCTGTTTTTTTTTTTTTTTTTTTTTTTTTTTTTGCATTTCAAATACAGTAGAGAATGTGTTTCTCATAGTTTCAATAAAATATTTTTTAAAAAGGAAAAAAAAATCAATAATATTTTCAGCCTCACCTACGAGATGAAGTAAAAGATAAAAACAACACATGGCTATAAGCTGTAAATGGAAACTTACATATGTCTAATTCGCATGTATTCACTGTTAAACAATGGGGGTTCTTTCCCTCTGGCCATGCATTCTTGTCCCTTTGTTTTTACTGCAGTCCTTTACATGACTTACTATGAATAAATTTCTGTGTCGCAATGATTCTTGGAAGTAATATGCTTTCAGCAGTATACTTTTTGTCCTATATTTTATGTAGTTGAAGAGCAGAAAAATATTTCATAAATTCATAATAAAAATAATAGATAAATGACGGATAGGATTCTAGAATGTACAGTAGTAATTGTTAACAAGACTACAGAATGCATGAAATTTCAAAACTAGTGAAGTTTTTTTCTATTGATAAGCCTTATTCATAATGCATCAAAAAATCAATATACTACGATATTACTAATTTCAGTAAAATAAGAGGTAATTTAGAATTGGAAACTTACATACGTATTGCACAAGCGATGCTTGATACATACTTTATTAGCTGTCAGATGTATAACAGCTTACCGGCAAGTTGTTGTTTTTTCATTCTTCGACAACGTTATAGAAGTACTTTTTCTTACGTATAAAGTCATATATCACTCCTCCATTTCAGTTATTACAAGAAATATATATATATATATATATATATATATATATATATATATATATATATATATATATATATATGTATGTATATATAAATATATATATATATATATATATATATATATATATATATATATATGTTTGTATGTATATATATATATATATATATATATATATATATATATATATATATATATATATATATATATATGTATATATATATATATATATATATATATATATATATATATATATATATATATATTGTTTATAGTGCATCCCTAACATATAAACAATCAAAGTAACTGCAAATGTAAAGCAAAATTATTTCCATGCTCTTATTATTCTGTGGTCTATTCAGAAAAAGATAACTTTTGTCCCGTATTATGGGACATTACTCAAAATTATCCTATTAGCCAGAATTTATCACCCAATGTTGATTTCATGAATTGTGCCCCAAATGTGCTTCATGTTTAGTTTGATGTATGTTTTTTTGTTCTTAAAAGTTTCCCGAAATCCCCCTTTCCAAAAACGAAAAATAATCATTTTTTACCAAAATATCGACATATAAAATAAGATAAAAACATAATTTACAAGAAAGAAAAAATCGATTTTATGAACAAATACTCTCTGGGTTTTTTTTTTTTATAGATTACATGAGGAACTCTGACAAACCACACGTTGTTGGTAAATATTATATTACTGCAAAAATAAAAAATAATTTTCTTCGCTTTTAGAGATTTTTAAACGCAAGTACTTGAAAGAAATCCCGGTATCTCCCATATACTCGTATAGGGAGGTGAACGATAGAAAGAAAAAAAGTTCTAATGGAGGAAAATTCAAAAATAAACTGGCCAGACAGTATCAGAGTGGATCATTCTCTCTGGTTACGGTTCTTTCCCTTTGCCTACACACACCGAATAGACTGGCCTCTTCTTTACACATGATCCTTTGTCCTCATATACCTGACAACACTGAGGTTTCAAAACAATTTTTCTTCACCCAAGGGGTTAGCTACTGCACCATAATAATTCAGCGGCCACTTTCCTCTTGGTAAGGAAATATAGGACTCTTTTTGTATGGTAAGTAGCTCTTCTAGGAGAAGGACACTCCGAAATCAAACAACTGTTCTCTAGTCTTAGGTAGTGCCATATCCTCTGTACCATGGTCTTCCATTTGTCTTGAGTTAGAGGTCTCTTGCTTAAGGTTGCACTGGGGTACACTATTCTATCTCATTTCTCTTTCTCTTGTTTGGTAAAATTTTTATAGTTTCTGTAGGATATATTTATTTTAATTCTAAAGTTTTGAAATATTTTTCCCCGTTTCCTTTCCTCACTGGGCTATTTTCCGTATTGGAGCCCCGGGCTTATAGCATTCTGCTTTTCCAACTAGCAATTGATAATAATAATAATAATAATAATAATAATAATAATAATAATAATAATAATATTGAAAATTCGGATTTTGAAGTTTCATTTAATTTGTTCTTATGTAATATCTAGATCAGCTTAATTCAGAGATTTGCGTTTGTCCAATATTCAATAAATTTGAAGGTTAAAACATCAATAAATTCCGAAACAACTTATTCTGGGATACTGATCAATTTTTTTTTTCTTTTTTTTTTACAATTGTAATCTATGCTTGAGGCATTCCAATATTTCCTTGGAATTCGATATGTGAAATATACAATTTTTGAGCCTTTGACATATTTTTTTTTTCATTTTTTGGTATCCACTGTTCTTTCCTTATTTTTTACTACCGTTTCAAGATTCTTGACGATTATTGTCTTTAATTTTCCACTATGATCTCCGCTCTTCAAAATTCAACAGGCTGCTATTAATAATGGCCAGCCTTATGCTATTTTACAAACTATTTTTTTAAGATTAGAAATACTCAGAACCAAAACAATATTGTCCAATGTAATGAAATCAGAAGGGGAATAATCCTCTTCCATGGAATAAATAAGCTTTTCCATACTTTGCTTATGCAGACATGGGGAACATTTACCCGAGATTGAGGGTCCATTTCATACCTGATGCAGTTATACATATATTGTTCATAGGGACGAGAATAACTAGCAGAGGCTATAACACCGCTTTCTATCGTCTAACAATTGCAGACTGTCGCATTTATGGTAACATATTCTACGGCTATGCAAATGATATTATCCAGGGTTGAGCTTGGTTTTGTTTATGAATCAATGCAGTTGTTTATTCATGTATATCTTCCCAGAAGATACTCACCTTTATAAAAACTTCCGTGGATACATTCTGATTGAAGTAGTAAATAATGTCCTATCTGGAGTAGGTAATAAAGAGACAATAACATTAAACATCCAAATTATCACCACAGGACCAATGAGACTAATATGTCCTATACAGAACCGGCCCCGCCTATATCTATATGTACACACACACAAAACACACACACACACACACACACACACACACATATATATATATATATATATATATATATATATATATATATGTATATATATATATGTATATGTATATATATATATATATATATATATATATATATATATATATATATATATTTACATATATACACACCCACACACATATATACACACACACACACACATATATATATATATATATATATATATATATATATATATATATATATATATATATATATATATATATATATATATGTATATATTATATATATACATACATAAATATATATATATATATATATATATATATATATATACATATATAAGTATATATATATATTTATATATATATATATGTATATATATATATATATATATATATATATATATATATATATATATATATATATATATTTGGAACACAATGTAATTCTTGATAGATAGAGGACATAGGTTAACGGAATAGAGCAAGACTTTACATGTTAGTTGTGAGAGAAAAGGGGAAAATTATTTTGGGTCTATGGAATATTAACATAAAGCTATTTATAAAAATGTTTGTCGCCGTCAAAGATAAATAGAGATACAGAGCATAATTATATCTAATCAACTGACCAGGGCTCCAGCCACCCGTTGAGATACTACTGCTAGAGAGTTATGGGGTCTTTTGATTGGCTAGACAGTACTATATTGGACTCTTATCTCTGGTTACGGTTCACTTTCCCCTTGCCTACACTTACACTAAATAGTCTAGCCTCTTATTTACAGAAACTTGTCTGTCTTTAAACACCATAAAAAGAACTGAGATTACCAAAGAAATTTACTTCAAACAAAGGGTTAACTACTGCACTATAATTGTTCAGTGGCTACTTTCCTTTTGGTAAGGGTAGAAGAGACTCTTTAGCTATGGTAAACAGCTCTTCTATGAGAAGAACACATCATAATCAGACCATTATTCTCTAGTTTTGGATAGCACTATCGATCTGTACCTCTGTTTTCACCCACATTGTTCGAAAAGCTTTTAAAAATAAAGAAGACTCATTGACTTCAGAATACAAAGTAAATTTTGTGCTTTCCAGATTATTTACACAGTTAATGTTATTAAGTTTTGCCGGACGTACTTTTTTTAATATAAGCCATGTTCCATTGTCATACAGGTAATAGTTTGTGTATCCCGTGTAGAATTCTCTTATAAACACTTGTTAAAAATGCAAGAAAAAAAAAACAAAGGCAGAAATGGAGTTGGCTTACTGCTCCTTAGTAATTTAGAATGGCGGAGATGAATGATCTGAATTGTAAAAAAAAAAAAAAAAAAATTAATAGGAGGGATGTGGAAATTCACAAAAAAAAAAAGAAAAAAAAATATATTGTACGTCTTCCACTGCCTTGGTTTAGTTCTCTTCCTTGAGGGTGCAGTCGGGCACACAATTCTATCTAATTTCTCTTCCTCATGTTTTGTTCTAGTTTTTATAGTTTATAGAGGAAATGTTTGGTTTGGTGTTGTTGCTGTTCTACAAAAATTTTATTTTTTCTTGTTTCCTTTCCTCAATGGGATTTTTCTACGTTGGGGCCCTTGGGCTTAAAGCTTTTCCATCTGTCCAACTATGGTTGTAGCTTAGCAGTTAATAATAATAATAATAATAATAATAATAATAATAATAATAATAATAATAATAATAATAATAATAATAATAATAATTACTCACACATATGTAAATTTCCTAGCCATCCCTCAGTCTTCTTATCTAATAGTTCCTTTCATCAAATATCAACATTGTATCAACATATATTCAAAACTAACACCTCCCTAAAGTGATAAATTGGAAAAAAATACTATATCATGAATCTCTCTCTCTCTCTCTCTCTCTCTCTCTCTCTCTCTCTCTCTCTCTCTCTCTCTCTCTCTCTCTCTCCCCCCCTATATTTTCTTCCCTTCTCAATATATCCCTAACACCATTATTCAATTTGCGCTTAGAACATTCTATCCATGATAGGTTTGTATTCTTTTTATATACTCGTTTTTCACTGCTTTCAATGTATGTGAGGTATGAAAATATTGATTTCATTATTCAAAATTGTAAAGGCATTCTCAAAATAGTTTAGGGAAGAAATAAAATTCAAACTTATAGGGGAGAACAAAACAAAACAAGACATAATTTGGCAGACTATTATCATTGCAATTAAATATGTTACCTCCTTGGAAATGAAGTACATACTATTATGTCATGTCATCAGGAAAATTCAAGCGCGACGTTCATATGGACAGCCACCCAAGTAAGAAATAATCCTACATGAACTATGTGCATATTTTTTCTTCCATAGTAATTGTAAATATATTCTTAAGTACTGTGATTTTACTTCAAGTATATAATGCATTACAACAGTAAATTTTCTGGAGTGCATTTATAAAAGAGCAAAAAACATGATAATTTGATACCGGTAATACTATTATCATCATCCCTCTCTCTATCTCTTTCGGTCAATTATCAACTGTTTGCAAGAAGGTTTATTTACTGTAAAAGTTACCACATCCTACTTTATAATAACCATAGTACAGAGATATCATATTATGTTTGTGTATGTATCTTCCAGTCCCAATTATCAGCTGCCATGTCATAATATTGAAGCTGAAGTTCGTTTAAAAAATTAAGACATCAAAGGCGTTGTATCAAACTCCCGTTGGCAAAAATGTAACTCCATCATCCTACACACAACCTCTTTAAGCAAAAGCTCACCTAGAAAATTTTGGAGCCAGAGCAAACCTTTTACATCAGCGGAGAATAAAAACTGTTTACGTTACGAAATATAGCGAAAAGATAACTGTCCTACAAACATGTAAAGCAGGTGACAGTGTCTTGTTACTTAATTTTGGTGTTTATGTAAGCTGTGGCCAATGAGATTTCAGTATAGGGTAAAATTTATATGTTTTCTGAATTCAGTAAAGGATAGGGACGTAAAAAAATTCTTCAATCATTAACAATTACATAAATAGAAAAAACAAATATGAATAGATAAAAAGATCTTACATGATTACTATAAATGAACTCATTAGGGAAAATGAACGTGAACAAATAGAATCTTCAATTATTATCATCAATGACTTGAATAGGAAATAAAGAATATGAATATATAAAAAGATATCCATGGCCACTATAAATGAAGTCACTAAAGGAAACAAAGGGAAACAATAAAATCTGCAATCATTATCAATGACTTTAAAATAAAATAAAGACTATGAATAGATAAAAAGATTTTAAATAGTCTCTATGAATGAAATCAATAAAGAAAACGAACTGGAACCAATAAAATCTTCAATCATTATCAATGACTTTAATAAAAAAAATTAGGACTATGTATAGATAAAAATATTTTCAATGGTCACTATGAATGAAACCAATAAAGGAAAAGAACGTAAAAAAAAATCTCCAGTATTATTAAGGACTTTGATAGAAACTAGAGAATATGAAGAGATAAAAAGATCTTAAATGGTCAATATGGATTGAATCATTAAAACAAATGAACGTGTACAAATAGAATATTCAATCATTATTAATGACTTGAATGAAAAATAAAGAATATGCATAGATAAAAAGATTTTAAATGCTCACTATGAATTAATTCAATAAAGAAAACGAAAGGGATCAAATAAAATCTTCAATCATTATCAATTACTTCAATAGAAAATAAAGACTATGCATAGATGAAAATATATTAAATGGTCACTATAAATGGAATCATTAAACAAATGAACGTAAACAAATATAATATTTAATCATTATTAAGGACTTTAATAGAAAATAACGAATATGGATAGATATACAGATTTTAAATCAATTAAATCAATAAAGAAAACGAACAATAATGCTACCTTGATAAAAATCTTCAGTCGTGATCAATGACTTAAATAGAGAATAAAGAATATGAATGGATAAAAAGATTTTAAATGGTCTCTATGAATGTAAAGAAAATGAACGTGAACAAATAAAATCTGCAATCATTATCAATGACTTTGATAGAAAAAGGACTATTAATAGATAAAAAGTTTTTCAATGGTCACTATGACTGAAATCAATAAAGAAAACGAACGTGAAAAAAAAATTCTTTAATCATTATCAATGACTTAAATAGAAAATAAAGAATATGAATAGTTAAAAAGATTCTGAATGGTCACCATGAATGAAATCAATAATAAAAAAACGAGCCGGAATAAATAAATCTTCATTTATTACCAATTACTTTAATAGAAAATAAAGACTATGAGTAGATAAAAGGATTTTAAATGGTCACTATGAATGAAATCAACAAAGAAAACAGACATAAATAAAAAAAAATCAATCATTATCAATGGAGATATTGGAAATAAAGAATATGAATAGATAAAAAAAACATTTTTAATCGTCCATATGAAAGAAATCAATAAAGAAAATGAAAGTAAAAAAAAAATCTTCAATCATTAGTAATGACTTTAATAGAAAATAAAGAATATGAGTAGATAATTTTTTTTCAAATGGTCACTATGAATGAGACCAATAAATAAAACGAATGTCAACAAATAAAGTCTTCAATCATTATCAATGACTTAAATAAAAAATAAGAAATATGAATAGATAAAAAGATTCTAAATGGTCTTTATGTATGAATTAAATATAGAAAACAAACGTGAAAAAAACCTCAATCATTATCAATGACTAAAATAGAAAATAAAGAATATAAGTAGATAAAAAGATCTCAAATGGTCACTATGAAAGAAATCTATATACAAAACGAACGTGAAAAAAAATATATTTAATCATTATCATTTTTTAAATGGAAAATAAAAACTATGAATATATAAAAAGATTTGAAATGGTGACTATGAATAAAATCAATAAAGAAAACGAACGTGAAAAAAAATCTTCAATCATTATCAATGACTTAAATACAATGTAAAGAATATGAATAGATAAAAAATATTTTAAATGGTCACTATGAATGAAATCAATAAAGAAATGAACTTGAACAAATAAAATCTTCGATCAATATCAATGTCTTAAATAGAAAATAAAGAACGTGAATAGAAAACATTATTTGAAGGGTCACTATGAATTAAATCAATAAAGAAAACGAACATGAACAAAAGAAATCATCAATTATTATTATTGACTTGAATAGAAAATAAAAAATATGAACAGATAAAACAATGTTGAATGGTCACTATGAATGAAATTGATAAAGAAAACTAGCTTGAGTAAATAAAATTTGCAATTATCATATATGACTTGAATAAAAAATGAAGAATAGAAATAAATAAAAAGATGTTAAATGGTCACTGAATTAAGTCAATATAGAAAATGAAAGTGAAGAAAAAAAATGTGCAATATCAATGACCTAAGTAAAAAATCGACTATATGAACATGTAATTTTTTTCTTTTTAAATGATCCCTAGTTTCCTGACATCCTGATGATCACTACGAATGAATTAAATATAGATATTTCCCATCACATACCTCCTTGGCTAATAGTTGTGCCTTCATACCAAGTCGAGTGGCAATTATTGGACATCGAGTGGTAATCGAGAAGCATTCTTAAGCCATCTCAATAAATGTCATGGAATTCTGCACTAGTCATGATTGTTTGCAGGGTTAAACCTATGCTGAATGCAGTATGCGGTGAATCCCATTCTATTCGTCCTCCAACAGTCAGTCACCCAGGTCCAAGAATAAGCGAGTAGGAATCTAGCATGAAGCGTGCAACATGTCGTTCCGACATAAAACAGCAGAAAAATCGGTAGACTTTCTGCCATTTCTTTGATTTTTCAACATCACAGTGAGTCGCAGAGGTTAGTTGTAGATGTGTGACCCAAGCCTGAGTGGTCACTTTCAAGAGCTTACCAGCTTGATCAAGTCGTATTTCTCAGCTTGAATGACAGGCAGCTTCAAATTACAGTTTTAGAAGTGAACAGTGTTTCCACGCTAGTTATCTGAATAATCAAACAGCTTCCAGGAAGTAGTGGGCAGCCAGTTATCCAATTTTCTGCAAAATATTCAACAAGTATCAGCATCTCAAATTAATAAGAGAGAAAAGAATCTGAATGAGCATTGCCTTTTTTTTTAAAAAAAAGGATACGAGAACCATTATAAGCATAAGATGTGATTGCTTAACAACTTAATTGACAAGAGGCATCTAAAATGTGGAAAAAATAACGAAGTCAGTCCATAAAGAGCAGCATCGCCAAAGGTATCGAGTTAGTTAAAGATCGACCGAAAGTTTGCGGATTCATATCAACTTGCAAGGTTACTCAGAGTATCAGCCTAACCCCATAGTGGAGAATTCGGACGACGAGAGCACGTTGTATAGAGCACAATAAGGGCCAAGAAGGGACATTGGAGCCTAGAATGTACCAAGAAATACAAAAAAATCAGTGGAATTTTAGCTAGGTTTTTTTTTTTTTTTTTTTTTTTTTTTTGGCATACGTTAAAGCTGGTACAAGAACATCAAAATTTTTCCTTGAAATCGCCTGTGTGTCATTCATGGTCACACTACAATGAATGGGAGAAAACCCAGACAGTAAGATAGTCTTAGACATCTAAAAGGTCGATTACAATATCCCATTCAAAACCAATACTTTGTTTATTGGATTGGGTAATAAAAGGTCAGCGAGGGATATAATCTGAATTGAGCACACGTATCTGAGTAACAAAGTAATAATTCCTTTGTCAGTGGCCAAAAATAGAAATGGCAAGCCAAGACTAGTTTTTCCATTATAGGATTAATAATCTCCATTTCACAAATTGAAGTTTCGAAACAAAGATGCAAACAGCATAAGAAATGTTAAGGATCGAAGATTTAATGTTTACCTTTGATCTAATGTCTGCTTATTACATATAAATTATTCAAAACATTGCCGTATTTGTTTCTCATGTGAAGAAAATTACAAAGTCTCTTACTCTATGTATATTTTGGTACTTTTTAAGCTAAGGTACACTTTTACCGAAGTTCTCAGAAAGCCTGTTAGATATGTGATATGTAAGGGAGTGAACACTATAGTATTTTTAGATGATGGCATAGCTGCGGATGATTGTTTTGAAGGATTATTGGATGCAAGGTATTTGATTCAAAAGCTTTTTCAAGATTGTGGTTTATTTGCAGATAAGTGTAACTGAGAGTAAGAGAGGGCTGAAAAGGGAGACTGGCTAGCAGGTATACGTTGTAGATGAAAGGTGGAATAAACATTCCCGTACCTGAAAATACTAAAAAAAAAAAAAAAATAAAAATATGTATTTCAGTCATCAGGATATCTGTGTACTTATCAAATATAATGTTGAGTTTGGAGTAGGTCCTGAACTTCTTCATAGGAGAGAAGGGAATTTCAAGTGAGAGGAGAGCTAAAAAGAGGTTTAGCAAGAATTACACGGTTGTGTTGCTTTAGTTTCAAACTGGTGTTGGTAACTCCATCATCTGGGAGGAGGGTAGCTGTGGAACAAGCCTGAAAATGCATCAACATTAACAATGACGTGTTTTGTGATTGCTGTCGCAGTTACAGGAAGTTAAAGTCCTGCCTTAGTAGGTTTTTTTGCTGGACAATAAAACTCCTAGTAAGGTGGAGGTTCATCCGACAGTTGTTGCGTGTCTTAACGGTCTTGGCTGATTTAGAGCCATCATAGAAGACTGGCCTCACTTCACTTGTGTTTAGCATTTTGCAAAAGGCTGTCATTTGATTCTTGATTATTTTCAGTAAAGGTTGAAATATGATACTGATTTTCTGGCACATCAGGGCTTACATAGCCAGGTGATCGAGCTCATTATTGCCAGTGATTCCAGTGTGACTTGGTATCCAATTCAGGATTATTTGCCTGTTGTTGCTTTGGTGAGCTCAGGCTAGATACTGTATTGCTGTGATTAGGTAGATATTTTCAGTGGGTTGTTTATTACTGAGAACCAGAATGGCTCCTCCCGTATCAGCGTGGATTGTTGTATTTCCTTCAGGTAGACTAGCCGAGTGTTCAGGGGCTTTGGCAATCGTTACAAGCTCGGTTTGAAGGGGAGGGCGTGATTTATCTGTAATCTGATGGGGAAATATCTGCTGCTGATGCTGCTGCAGCAGTATCGTTGTCAAGTGATCCATCTGTTTATAAGATGTTAGGGGCATAGGTGCTTTTGATTGCATTTTCGGCTGTGGCAATAAGTAGTTCTGGCATGCAAAGAGCTTTGCTTGCTGCTAAGCATATGATGAAGTTGTACTGGAATGGGTCTAATGACCACTGGGTTGGAGTGATATAGCTGTCATGCTTTCATTACCCTTTTGTCTTGAAGATTTCATTCTGCGTTTGCATTATTTTATGTGTATCTAGCAGTCTCTTTTCATGTGTCTTTAGAGGATCAATCTCCTCCGCCAAGGGGAGGAGTCTTTTGAGTGTGTTATTCAAAGGGCAGTTTCAGACTGCTTTCATTGACTTGAATAAGATGCTGCAATTTCTGATGCCGATCTTTACTGAAAGGGGAATTAGATTAGTTTCAGCTCTTAACAATCAGAGTTAGGACCTCATTACAGAGCCACTGATGATTCTTATTGTACTGTTTTCTAAAATTTCAATAGTGTTTTTGAGTTTTGGTCAGTGAGATGAACGTAGGTTTTACATAGAGAATGTGGTATCGAATTGCTTGAATGTAGAGCAGTCTTAGGAGGCTGTTCGATACTCCTTGGGAAGGCCATTCGTTTCATGGTAAAGATATTTTTTTTTTCTCGCTGTGGTAGGTTACCACGTTGGCAGGTGATGGAG
>NC_090725.1:148389537-148394537 GCF_036898095.1 Palaemon carinicauda
GCATCATCTGCATATGCAAAAAGCTTGTTTTCTAGGCCAAACCACATGGCATGTGTATATAGTATGAAAAGTAATGGGCCAAGAACACTACCCTGTGGAATACCGGATATCACATTCCTATACTCACTATGGTGCCCATCAACAACAACTCTTTGAGATCTATTACTTAAAAAATCAATAATAATGCTAAGAAACAACACACCCACTCCCAACTGTTTCAGTTTGAAAACAATGGCCTCATGATTAATACGGTCAAAGGCAGCACTAAAATCAAGGTCAATCATACGAACTTCCTGACCACAATCAAGAGATTTCTGTACAGCATTGGAGATTGTAAGAAGGGCATCACATGCTCGAAGGCCTTTACGAAAACCAAATTGCAAACTAGGTAGTAGATGATTACCTTCAGGAAACCTATTAAGATGTTTTGCCAGAAGACGTTCAAAAACTGTAGATAATATGGGAGTTATGGAAATTGGGTGGTAATCAGTGGGACTTGAGCTACCACAAACACATTTACATAGAGGAGCAACATTACCAATTCTCCAACAAGTGCTAAAAGCTCCTCTTTTGCCAAATTGCGCAAAAAAAAAAAAAAAAAAAAAAAAAAAACAGATAACTTTGGGCTAAGAAATCTGCTTTTATAAAAAACAAAGGAAAAATGCCATTTGGGTTTACACCTCCATAAGCATCAAGGTCCATCAACAGAGCTTTAATCTCACGAGATCGAAAAGCTAAAGTAGTTAGTTTAGCCACAGGAAAACAGGAATGAGAAAGTTCAAGTTTTTCATTACTCTGTTTACTGTCAAAAACATCAGCCAAAAGGGGTGCCTTTTCCTTTGGACAGTGAGTGACTGAGCCATCTGGTTTAAGTAAAGGGGGAACTTTGCATTTACACCAAAGACTGCAGATATAAGGGTAGACCACCATTTATGTTCCTGAGTTGTACCAGAAAGGGTTTCTTTTATGGTTAAATTATACTCCTTTTCAGTTGAGGCATAAACTCTCTGAGCAAAAGCTCGAAGCTGAGTATAGTTGTTCCAGGTCAAATCTGATCTGTTACCCTTCCAAAGATGATAGACCTCTTGCTTCTCCAAATAAGCACGTCTACAATCATCATTGAACCACGGTTTGTCCTTCACTGTGTACCTTAGCACACGAGAAGGGATAAGCCTATCAATTATGTTGACTAGATTCTCATTCAAAGGGACAACAGGATCTACACTACTATACAATTGTAACCAATTCAAGCACAAAAAATCATGCAAAATGCCATTCCAGTCTGCTTGGGATTTCATATAAATTTTACAAGAGTATGATATATCAGGGACAGGCTGCTCAGTCTTCACTACTAATGAAATCAAGGCATGATCAGATGTCCCGACTGGAGAACCAACCATACTAGTTATAACGCCAGGGGAGTCAGTGTATATGAGGTCCAAGCAATTACCAGAGTTGTGAGTAGCTTCATTTATGATATGCTCACAGCCTGATTCACAGGCAAAGTCTAAAGCTCTTAAGCCATGGCGATCGGTAGGAGAGATAGAACTTAACCACTCCCTATGGTGAGCATTAAAATCACCAACAAAGACAAAAGAAGCCTTTCTATCATCTTCTTGTATCTTAGCCATAATGGTAAGAAGATAATCGAAGATAGAATCATCCATGTCTGGATTCCGGTATATCGAACATAAATAAAAGTTGTTATGCCTGCCACAAACTTTTATTACCTGAATCTCATTACATCCACATTGATAGCAGGACTTATGAGAAGCAGGGTATTCGGTCCTGATATACACTCCCATTCCCCTGGCCCTACGGATGGCATCACGTTTCAACATTATTGGCTTCTTAAAACCAGTTATAAGGAACTCCAATGAGTGTCTCATATTAGAAACCAAAGTTTCTGAGCACAAAAGAATATCATACTGTCTAGACGCAACTGTAATGTCTTGGATATTTGCATGAAGATCACGAATATTGCAATACGAAATCTAGGACGTACTGGTCCCGGATTTCGCTCAATGTCTCTAGACAGCATAAGAATTAATAGAAATAAAAAAGAGACATCATACCTAAAAACTAGATTAACAAGAATTATGACAAAAACAATATGTACAGAATTATAAATAAAGTGATTGATGATACCCATAGACTATTGTAAAAAGTCGGAAAAACTGGTCAACATGGAGGAGCCAATACACCATGTAAGGCTAAATACCCTCCAGGATAGCCACTTCAACTGAAGGGAGGACAGTAAGGATGGTTTTGAGAGGAAAAAGAATCAGAAAAAAGGAAATAACAATCTCTTGATAAACCACCAGGCATCCATGGCCCTTCTATTAAGCCTGGCCAAAACATCATTTAAAAAAAAAAAGAAACAGGAGGAAGAAAATAAAATATAGGATAGAATATTGTGCTCGAGTGTACCCTCAAGCAAGAGAACTCTAACCCAAGACAGTGGAAGACCATGGCACAGAGGCTATGGCACTACCCAAGACTAGAGAACAATGGTTTAATTTTGGAGTGTCCTTCTCCAAGAAGACCTGCTTACCATAGCTAAAGAGTCTCTCCTACCCTTACCAAGAGGAAAGTACACTGTACAAATTGCAGTAGAGTAATTAACCCCTTGGGTGAAGAAGTGTTTAGTATCTCATTGTTGTCAGGTGTATGAGGAAAGACGAGAATATGTAAAGAATAGGCCAGACTATTCTGTGTAAGTGTAGGCGAAGAAAAAATAAACCGTAACCAGAGAGAGGGATCCAATGCATTACTCTCTGGCCAGTCAAAGGATCCAATACCTCTCTAGTGGTAGTATCTCAATAGGTGGCTGGTGCCCTGGTCAACCTACTACCTATCCAATCAATAAATAAAAATATATATATATATATATATATATATATATATATATATATATATATATATATATACTGTATATATATAGGTATATATATATATATATATATATATATATATATATATATATGTATATATAATATGTATATATAAATATATATATATATATATATATATATATATATATATATATATATATATATATATACATATATATATACTCATATATAATATATATACATATATGTATATATATATATATATATATATATATATATATATATATACACACATATATATATTATTTATATATATATATATATATATATATATATATATATATATATATAATATATATATATATATGTGTGTGTATGTGTGCATCTGCGTAATTATATAAGTAGATAGATAGATAAATGAATACATATATATATATATATATATATATATATATATATATATATATATATATATATATATATATATATATATATATATAAAGTCACAGCTATCCCCCCACTCCTACTCCAGTTTCTAAAAGTCCAACTTCTCCTTCAACCTCTGTCACTCTTTCCCAGGAACCCAGACCACTTTCTACCTTATCAACAGTCTATTACTTACTTCTCACTATGGAATCAGTAAGTCACTACCATAACCTTTCAAAATCCTCAGTCAATAACCAAGCGATATTAATTAAATCTGGCCTATTGGCCAATATAAAATTGAATATAGGTGCCATTTTCAAGGTGACCACCAAGTTACCGATCTGAAGATGATGTTTTGTTTAGAAGTATTGTAGTTGTACTATTATTATGGTGTTCAGTGTATTCCACGTAGGAAATGCATGTTGACATTATAACTTCAACAATCTACTATTATCCCTATTGTTGCATAACTATCCCCAATTCAGTCAAGCATTCACTTCTGAATGAACGGAATGTGCCGAGCCAACCAGCCATTGGTTTAAAGAACTGAATGTTGTACAGATTACACGGACTTTTGGCACTGGATGAACAATGCAAGAATGTAGTTGTATCTTTTACAGTGTGCTTAAAGGTTGCGAAAAAAAACGGCCTTAAATTCCATAAGGATCTTGAACGCTAGTTTTACTGGAGATTTTATGAACACTGACGAACCAAGTGTTGTTTATTTCTGGAGGTTAAAAAAGAAGATTTCAAGTTCACCAGGCCAATTTTGCCAGAAGAGTGTTTGATGGATTTAAGAACTTGGCAAAGTATATTCTTTTGATTCACTCACTCAATGCATCACTAATTAAGGTTGTCCTTGCAAGACTTGACGAAGATGGTGAGATAGACGAACTTTGAAACAAAATAAAAGGCACTATACTATGAAAGGTATAGGCTTCTATTTAACAATATACAGTTACGTATTTTTGAAAAAAGATCAACCTTTGTAGGGAACAGTGATGAAGACAATTAAGATAAGATCCCACAAAAGGTTCAAGAAGCTAAAACACATTAATGTCTTTAGCGAGCCTGAAGTGGGCGTATCTTAAAGAAGCAATGACATTAGAAGTGAATAAGAGAATTAACACATGTACATAAATATTCACTGATAAGATATTCCTTTCCTAACTAAATGGAGGAAATATCATATCACAAGAACTGAAATATTCTGCTTGTGGTAATACATAACCGAAAATGAGTATACCTAACGGTGCAGCATCTTGAGAAGGCACAAGAGCACTGCAAGAAAATATATCCAATTTCTTTTTCCGTACTAGTCACACACATTACTGAAATGAAAAATTCCATTTATATTAGAGATCTACCAATTTCTAATGCTACTGATTTGAACATGCTTTACAACTAAAAGCTGGAATAGATTGACGTTGAATCTCCTGCTGTTTATTCTACTTAATTGTATGACCAGTTTCTTTATAATATTCCCAAACTGCATGCCCATCACAAAGGGCAATATGTATTGCTAGCTTCTGAAAATAATGTAGGGTATTCATCTCACAAGCATCCAATTATGCTGAAGAGATCTATCGAAGAAAAGCTGCTGAGACAATAATACGAGACATATTCCATCATACGTAGAATTTTAGCACCACCTATCACAACACAGACCTATAACAGGCTGTACAATCATCACTGCTACAGTTTTAATATAGTATTGAA
>NC_090725.1:148404537-148437037 GCF_036898095.1 Palaemon carinicauda
TGCTTAAATTAAATCGCTTGACCAAAGAGCAGATGAGATGGACTAAAAAGCCTTAAACAAACCCTAAATCCTTGTAACACTCTCTCTCTCTCTCTCTCTCTCTCTCTCTCTCTCTCTCTCTCTCTCTCTCTCTCTCTCTCTCTCTCTCTCTCTCTCTCTCTATCTTCTTCTTCTTCTTCTTCTTCAATGAAATAAATTTTCAATATCACTGAATTTTTTTTAATCTTTTGCACACCTTTGCTAAGAAATGTTTCCTTCTTGGAGTTTAATATTTTCTATTCTTAAATGGCGCCTATTTCTGATAAAAACAAGCTCATTGCCTTTTACGGAACATCAATATTCGCGGCCTTGAATATGTCACAAGATATGAAACAGGCCCGACTCCTGGTTTTAGAGCATCACCATGGAAAATTTTGAAAAAAATCTTCCATTTCTTGTAGATTCTCTCTAAAAGGATTAGAGGGCCTATATCATACCTTCCTCTTTACATATAGTAACCAGTCCTTGTCTGTTTCATCTACATCGGCTGATCCTAATGATGTATACTGATTTCAAAATTCAAAAGCTACGAACCTTCCCATCAAATAACTTAATGCTCCATATCCTATCAAAGCTTCAGGTTCTATCTCTAATAGATTTTCCTAAGTTTCATCAGACCCAGTCTCATTTTTAACAAGGAAGGTGCTTCATGGGACACGCAGCTATACATAACTCAGTATCTATATCGTTGGGAGTAACATTTGAGCTTTGAGATGGACCACTTACATTTAAGCACTCTGTAGTGACAAAAGATGTACAATAACTTCATCATTGTTGCAAACATCAAGGCCCTTAATTGTTAACTATTATCTCTACCACTATGAATAACTGCATTCTATACTAAATTCCAAAGGTGACAGATGATAATGATAATGAAAAATATTTCGAATGAAAAAAAAGAGATGTTCGACTGCGTCATGACATAGCCGTCATGCAACATGTTATACAATCCTTATACTGGGAACATTTTGCCTTTCACTTTAGCATAATTACCAAAATCAATCATTTGATCAAGTATTTCGACTTAACGTGGACTGTTCAGGAAAGCATCTTTATCTTTCTTTCCCATATCATATTTCATGCACTAGTTATTCGAGTAGAATCACCTATCAATCAAAGATATAAGATCGGATGTCTTATTATAAAACTGACTTTTCAATAAGCCTTCGTTACTACAAAATCTGATGGAATTAGCCACTGAGGAGGAGAGTAACTGAACTGCTGTTTTCACATATTGTCGTTTATAACCTCTCTCGGTTAAGTGTTTCTCATTAATTTTGTAAGCTAATTTGAGATCAATTACTGATTAACATATGAATTTTTATGTAGATGTTAAGCAAATGATTTATTTTGTATCCAATCTAAAAACCATATTTTATTTAATCACTTTGAATCAAATCGACTAGATGGGGTGGATCTGCCAAGACGAAGACATGTGAAAAATTTCGAAGTAACGAAAACTTTTTATTATAATCTAAATCCCAAATAATAATATCTTTACACACAAAATTTTTTTTCTCTCTCTCTCTCTCTCTCTCTCTCTCTCTCTCTCTCTCTCTCTCTCTCTCTCTCTCTCTCTCTCTCTGATTTTCAAAACCATTCTTCCGATTGTAGCTAAAGATTTTCTTGCATGAGGAATATAATTGATATATTCATATATTCTCGTAATTTTCTAAGTGAGCCTATTCATATATAGTTCTAGTTAACCAAAGTGCTACATGCATCATATGCCTAGTAAACCAAACTAAAGTGAAGGAATATTAGTGATAGGCTTACCTGAATAGCAACAGTAGCTACATTATCATTAAGTTTTTCTGTCGGTATGACACCTACTTTTAGATTTTGGGCAGTCTTAGGGCCGAAATTGAGCATTACGTGCCTAAGGGTTCTGGCAAAATCATTGAGTTGGAAATGTAACAAACAAATTTGTGCAGACTTGTCATTGATACCATCATTTCATTTGCTTATATTCACCCACTTTTCGCATAGTTGTGCATCTTTTGGGAAACGGCAAAATCAACTTTTTTTACCACTAACTGTTACATGGATCTCATAACAATTGGAACACCCATATATGACATATATAACCATGATGAGTCTTTCCTCGCAAAGGAAAAAATAAACGTAAGTAAAAACGCGTCATATTGCCAGCCTATGCTGAAATCTCCAGGTGATGTAATGCACGTGATCGTTAAAAATGGGACCTCTAGGTAACTCTCCTTATCTTACTCTATCTTGGTGCAGATGACCCCGAGACAGGTCCTTAGCGATGATTTAGTCTTCTTTGCAATGGTACAGTCAACAGGTAACACATTGTTCCACAGGTGGGTGATTAAACCAGGTGTCTTCCTTACTAAAATGAAAATAAATCATTGATATCACAAAGGACACAAGTGCTGCAAACCATCGAAATCAGGCTTAGTGATAGAGGATATTTTTTTATCATTTATAAGGTACAGGACACGTGTATCATATATTGAAACTCAATGCTATAGATTCCATCATTCACATCACATTTTCTTGTCAATGTCAAAAGTCAGTGAAGTAAAATGATCTATTCTACTGTTGAAAGCTATCTAACTGGTTAATGGTGTGATGTTTGTATTTTGGATCTAACAGTAAGAATGGCTAAAACCATCGGTAACATGCAATGTGTCTGCAATCTTGACATGTACACGCTTTACCAACCTGTCTGATTTTGAGTGATAAATCAATTATATATCTTTTAATTATATCTAATTATATACATAGATATAAAAAGATATCAAATTCTACTCAGAGTAAAAAATTAATTTGTTTTTTTAATTTCATGATAACAGACAAATGTTTTATGAACTATACAAATAAAATCTTGACCTTTTTTTATTATAAACATCGCCAAGTATTGCTTTAAGTAAAGCACGTGTTTTCCATGTATGCTCATACTCTGTAATGATCTCTCTCTATCTCTCTCTCTCTCTCTCTCTCTCTCTCTCTCTCTCTCTCTGGCACTGATAAAATAACTTGTCTAGGCTTGCTATTGCATGGTTCATACTGCTAAAGTTTTTATGTCATTTTTATCCTGAACCATTTTGATATATGCTTGTTATGTTGTTTGAATAGAACCCTTATTAGCCAGTTACATTAGTGACCACCAGAGTGACCAGCTTCTCACATCCTTCCCGCCCGATGACCAAATCTCTTTGACTGATGCCACTTAATGAAACTGCTACCCTTCGCCTGGAGAAAAGGTTTTTTTTTCTTTGACTTAAGAACAGGAAATTCAGTTTCACATCATGGGTGTAACTCGCAACAGGAGCAAAGCAGACTGTGTCCTCGCGTCGATCTCCAAGGATACTTTCCCGTAAATGTCCGATTGGCTGTTGGGGGATGAAAAGGCTTTGCTCGGCCTCAGGAAAATTACCAGTATTGCTCGCCTTCAGGAAAATTACTAGTATTGCTCGCCTGCAAGCTGCTGCATATGGTTTTCTTCTGGAAGGGAACCTACTTCGTGCCCTTTGGGTACAATGCAAAACTAAACCTGTACACACCACCATTCACGATGTCGATACCTTGCACATAAAGGACCTGATGACCTAAATCTATGCCATTAGGGACAGCCACTTCACCACCTTCAATACCTCTATCAACGTGTCCACTTCTGGCGAAGAGGAAAAAATCTCAACACCGACCAAATCTGACGTGAATGGAGTAGAACACAATTGCTGGAGCGGTGACAAAGTTGTCCACTACCCACATATGCTACTCCACACTCACACCCCAAGCACCAACAGCTATAGTCACTTACTAACACCCATCGCCCCAGTTATGCTACTACTACAGATTCAGGGCTGCTGGGAAGAAATGTGTCAGTGACCAAAAACCAGGATTGAGACCCCCAACCATGGGTATGAGACATTCACAATATCATTTGGGAGCACAAAATACCTTTGGAAGTTGCACCTTACCAACATAACATTGCCAGCTATATACTTCATGCTTGATATGACCAATTGATGTCTAGTCACCGAACATTCATACTGGTCAACACCTGCTAAACCAACCCACTCCTACCTTGCAATCCACATTAGTTTACTACTGAATGCCTATGCCCACCTCCACACATCGTATCTGAAAGTTGTACGACCATAACTTCCCCAAACACCCACAGTTCCTGCTTAGCACGGTATTTACCACCATATAAAGACACAGGGACATCTAGTGTTTTCTAGATTCAGGTTTCTGGTTCCAGATCGTTTGGCAACCGCTACATGAATTTTCATCAAAATGGAAGAAATGGACCTTTGCCAAAAGGCATCAAGGCTGTGGTTGTCATCCCTACATGTATCCTGAAGAAGAATAGCTCACTGTGCCCTTTTAGGGACTACAGGTGTCTGAACATGCAGACAGACACAGAGCAGAGCACATCCCTCAACTGGGAAGTCGTCACTCTCGATGAATCCAACACCACCCTCCTCTGTGACATCAGAACTGGTAGGCCACCCTCATGGATACCTGGCCCCATACGCAGAAAGGTGTTTGACTTAATCCATGGCCTCTCACATCTCTTGCACCAATCTACTGCACAGCTACTGAAGACAAAGTACATTTGGCATAGCATTGTTAAGGATGCTAAGGATTGTGTCAGCGCCTCTACTTTATGCCCAACTTCAAAATTACATCAACACAGATTTCTGTGTGAGCACCTTTCATCAATCACACTATTGTTTTGTCCACATTCCCGTCCACGTGTAGGCTCCCACTCACATCATAAGGACACTACTACCTGCTTACCGTCATTGACCACTCCACTTGTTGGCTTGAACTCATCCCCATGCAAGCTGCAATGTCTTGTAAGCCTACTTCCGGTTAACTTTCAGGCTGAATAGCATTACTTGGGATCCCTGAGCATAATACCTCTGACAAGGGTACCGCATTCACTTCTCATGGGCCTGTGAAAACAGGGGCGTTAGTGTGGCTTGCTAGCGTCGTTTCAAAAGGAAACATGAGTTGTTGAGTACAGATCTGTCAGTATATGTTGTATTGCCTGGGGCTTGTAAGTATGATGACAAGGAATAAATTTTCCTACAACGTCATGTAGGCAGGGGAAATTAACGGAGGAGATTTCAAACGGAAAATAATTGGCAGTGATGATCAACAGGTCGCCATACACCATTTCAGCTGTCGATACATCCAGGGCATCTTTTGGGTGGTTCTTAATCTCAGGAGGAACCAGGGAAGCTAAGTAAACCAGTTGAAGCCATTGCAGCGTGATATCAAAGCTGTTTTGAGGGAGCGATGAAAACCTTCAACCATTCTGTTAGCAGCAGGGTTGTAGGTGATTGTCTGATGTAGGGTAATGCCTAGGAGATTCTCTAGTGATGTCCACAACTGAAAAGTGATAGTGGTACCCCTGTCAGAAGTAATTTGCTAAATTATATTGAATCTTGCTAGCCACCCTAAGAGTAAGGCAGATGTATATAAGGTGGATATATGAGTTTTGAATGGAATGGCTTCAGGCCAAGGAATGGACTGGTCAATGATGGTAAACAGGTAACAATATCCTTTTGATTTTTATAGGGGACCTACTATGTTGAGTGATTGTAGGAAAAACAACTCTAAGGTTGAGGAAAGGTGCAACTTCAGAAATTCTTTTATTTTTGTGTACTTTTAAGCTTTAGTATGAAGTACAGGCACAGACCCAATCCTTAGTATCCTTAGTGATATCGTGCCAAATGAAATTCGACTTCAATAGCTGTGCAGTAGATTGGCACGAGGGATGTGAAAGGCCCTGAATTATATCAAACACCTATCAGA
Organism: Palaemon carinicauda; assembly: GCF_036898095.1. Taxonomy (NCBI): domain Eukaryota; kingdom Metazoa; phylum Arthropoda; class Malacostraca; order Decapoda; family Palaemonidae; genus Palaemon; species Palaemon carinicauda. The sequence continues at coordinate 148,410,373 of NC_090725.1, forward strand.
AGATGGGAGCAGGTATCCGTGGTCATAGTCTACCAGTACTGACATCACAGAAGAGGGTGCGTTGGAGTAGTCGAGTGGGACATCTTCTCAATGGATGGATGTGTTGGGTGTCCTACATGCTTGGTTCTCTAGATCTTTTCACTGGGCTTCCGCCAAGGCATTGTAATCTAATTCCAGGTGAATAGCAGCCAATATGTTTCTTGACAGGGCATTAGCAATGAGATTCATTTTCCCAGGGACATGTTGAAGGGTGTAATTGTATTCAGCAATGGAAGAGAGATGTTGGAGTTGACAGGTGACCAGCCATAGGACTGTCAAGTGAAGGCAAGCACCAAAGGCATGTGGTCCGTGCAAATGATGAAGGGTGTACTTTCTAAGAATTTATGAAAGTAACAGACAGCCATATGTACCACTAGCATTTCGTAGTCGAAGGTAGAGAAGCCGGATTCCACCTTGGACAGTTATCTACTGAAGAAGGCCAATGGGTGGGGTGAGCTGTTATCCACCTGCTCTAGTACTGCACCAATAATGATGTATTTGGCCTCTGAGGAGAAATGGAGAGGGGTATGTGGCACGAGAAAAGTGAAAGCAGTAGCAGTCGATAGGGCACTCTTTGTGCTGTAAAAGGCCACTCTTTGAAGAGGATCCCACTGAGGCGAAGTGAATACAACTGAACTTTATTAAACAGACATCAAGCTTATGTACCAGGACTTGCGAACAAGAACGTCAAAAAAATTCAAATAATAAAACATGAGCTAGTGTTTTTCAACCGCTTGGTCTATTAACGGTGTAGGGAAGAGCAAGTGATAAGATAAAAAAGCAAAACCGTCACAGTGTACGAGCGAGTATGAAACGTGCGTGGTACACTTCAATTATCAGATGTCATGTAGTCCTTTTGGGATGAAAGCCAAAGCTTTTGATCCAGAATATTAAGGGTTTGTGATAAGTAAATATTATCAATAGTGTTATGAAATGATAAACTTAAAGGGATATAAACTATTTTCAATTAGCACTTCCTTATCAATCACTAGGTATTACATTAGGATTAGAGGATTTTAATTTTCTTGAGAAAATGCTAAAAATTGCATCTGATTATCTTTCACGGGGACAAATTTATTCCAATCTCATTTTCTGAGGCATGGGTTGTTATATACAAATTTATATAAAAATCTGCAAATATGCGAATTGGTGACTTAAGAAGGCTATTTATTAACATTTTAAAAACGTTTTCTTGTTTAAACTCAAAACAAAATCAAAATATTTCCTCAATAAATAAGTGAAAGGAGCTGCAATGAAAGAACAACTAAATACAAACTTTATGTAATAACCAGGCATCGCTATATAGGCTACTGTTCAATACCCTCAGTCAAAGTTTAGAATATAATTTGACCCTTATCTTGAACAACCTTCGATTTACCTTAGGACAAATTATAACCTAAATAATCCTTAAAAAAAAAAATAAGAAAAAAAAAATTCTAAATCCTGAAAAAAACCAAAAAAAAAAAAAAAAAAAAAATAAGAAATAAATAAATAGTTATTTTTTCTTTTAAATCCTGGAAATATCCCATTTACCTATATTCAGTTTTGAATTTATTTGACATACCCTATTTCAAACGAATTTAATTTTACGCAAATATTCTGGCAGAGTCTAAGTGAACCCTGAAATCGTCCATTTAGGCTAACAAAATATCACTAAAGTTACCACTAAAATGTAGCAGGCACAGATCATAAACCAAAAGGTGTATATCCATATCTCTCTCTTTTTTTTAAAGATATGTCCTTAATAAAGGATACATACTGTATTTTTATTTGACTCTCTTTGAAAATGAATTTGATGAAAACCATGGAATACATCTGAAGTTGAAAATTGCGTGCCCTTGCCCAATTCATTACTTATGGTATGTATACTTGGTATCGGGAATCTATCAAAAATTGCTTCCTCAAGTTTATGAAAATCTACTCAATCTCGCCTAGTTTCATTTTTCTCTGACATTACATCTTGATATTCAGCTGGTACTCAGTAAGAGAGGAACATATAATTTTATATAGGTTATACAATCTCATTTGATGCTTAGTTACAGATGGTTTTCAAATTTTCCCACTGGACGTAGAAAGTACATCTGGTAAAATGTTAATAATTCTGTAAATCACTTTTTGAAGCTTGTTCAGAAACATTCTAAGCTAGTTTATCACTGATTGGCCTTCATCACCTACGCGTAGAAGCCATGTGCATAAAGTTCGCTATCCATTAATAGAACGTCCCTACTAAGTATCGAATTATTATTTCAATAATTCTACACTTCTATTCCAGCTTCTGTATAATAAATACTTCATATATTACCTCATTCCTATATAACCCCATAATTTTAAGTTTCTCGTAAAACTAAAAATTCCAGAACTGGTTGGATAGTGAAACATCGGCTAGTTGTAACGTGCAATTTAATCCCTCATCATCACAATTTTAGTGTTCCTTAAGCGAATTCACAAACTTGATAAATCTTGCTTTGACCAATGCTTCTCTTTATGCTGGAATAAAGTTTTATCATTCAATGGCATCGTAAAAGAGCCATAGTGTACATTAAATTTATCAACTTCGTTGAATCTATTGAAGAAAATCAATTTAACTATATTGCAGTACGCATCCACAAAACCTTATATAGCAAGTGGTTCATTGCCAATGACAACTAATTTAACACTTAAAATATCTATTATGAACTTTCTAAAACATAAATGACGCGTTTGCCCATCCATAATCTCACGAGGACTTACCATGTTTAATAATATCCTAAAAGGCTTGTGCTAAGAAGTTACCACATCGATATCTGTTATATCCGTAATATTCCGATGAATAAAAACAATTTCCGAGGATAAAGAATTCACAGTATACAGGGCGCAAATCATTTACTATTACAATGAACTTCATAATTTACTTACTTGAATATTAATACAATCATCACCCAAATCAACAAATGAATTGTGTTGTCTGATCGGAAAAAAAAAAATATTAATACTGTCGGAAAATTTTGTTAGCCAATGACTGCCTTTGTTTTACAGAAAAATTCCTTTTTCCCCCAAAAAAAAGAAAGAAAGAAAAAAAAAGGATGAGTTTATCGACGGAACTATTTATGATTGCTGATTTCCCATGTTCTGTTTAGTTGCCCATCTCATATTTATGAGCAACGCACTTCCCAATACTACTTTTATTGAACTCCTTGTATCAGAGTTACTTACATTTTCCTTTATTTGCAGTTATATAATATGATTGGTGCTCTCATGTATGCTACAGTAACGTGTTTTCCCTAATCGTGGCACTTACAATAATTATTCACAATTCCTGCTTGTATTGTCGGTACATACTGATCTGTTTCTGGCTGAAATGTTATATATAGTATTTTTAATTCTTACAAAACAGTGGGATCAAAACAATTGGTGTCATATGTTTCTTATTTAATCAAAGATATGTTATTTCCAATGGGCTGGATTAAGCTGGTGGAAGGCCTGGGGCCAACTCTAGTGGGAGGCCCCGTTTCCAACTCTCATTGCATACACCACAAACTATAGTCTAATCAATCTAATGGCCAAAATAGAGAAGTACTAATTATGGTGGTTTTATTCAGGAAACACCACAATGGGACTATTCTTCTGATTATGAATATGCTTAAATTCAAAATAAAATACAATGGGACTATTCTTCGATTATCACTATGCATAAATTCAAAATAGAATACAATGGGACTATTCTTCCGATCATGAATACGCATAAATTAAAAATAGAATACAATGGGACTATTCTTCGAATTATGAAAATACATAAATACCAAACAAAATAAATTGGAACTATTCTTCCGATTATCACTACGCATAAATTCAAAATAAAATACAAATTAGATTATTCATCCGATCATGAATATGCATAAATTCAAAATAAAATATAAAGGGACTATTCTTCCAATTATGAATATGACTAAATTCAAAATAAAATACAACGAGACTATTCTTCAAATTATGAATAAGCCTAAATTCAAAATAAAATACAATGGGACTACTCATCATATTATTAATATGCATAAATTAAAAATAAAATACATTGGGACTACTCTTCCGATCATCAATATGCATAAGTTCAAAATAAAATACAACGGGACTATTCTTCCGATTATGAATATGCATAAATTCAAAATAAAATACAATGGGACTATTATTTCGATTATCAATATGCATAAATTCAAAATATGCAATGGACTATTTTTTCAATTATGAATATGCATTAATTCAGAATAAAATACAATGGGACTATTCTTCCGATTATCACTATGCATAAATTCAAAATTAAATACAATTGGACTATTCTTTCGATTATCAATATGCATAAATTAAAAACAAAATAAGCATTAGTTGTTCTTACTATATCTTTTTTTTTTTTTACACATACAATTACACTTATTCATATGAATATAATAATGTAACTATCACAAAACATAATAGCTCATTCTTTCATATGGAGTTACATGTAAAGTCAGGATTACTTTCTTGACTCTATTCTTGATTTTTTCATTGCAAATTCACTGATGATCTCGTTGGAGTCCAGTTCACACAAGATGTCTGACTCGAGGCTCATCATAGTCAGATTTAACAGACGTTTCTGTGTCATAGATGTCCGTAACCTCTTTTCAGATAATTTTAGCTTTGCGAAAGAGCGGTCCCCACTGCAGTTTGTCACTATTAGGGCAAGGTATATTCGTAAAACTATCTCTATGTTTGGGAAAGTGTCCTGCACACCCTTGTCCAATGCAAGTCTATACAGGTAAAGCTCAGTGCTAATATCAGTTGACTCCTCATCTGTGAATATATTAGCAAATGTGACAAACTGGCACAGTTCCTCCTTGAATGTTAATTCAAAGTCTTCTGGATATGATTTGATGAGTTGCTCTGCTGAGTTGCAAAGTTCATCTGAAGAAAGCCTTTGCAGATGTCTAAATAACTAAATTTACTTGATATCTGTTTGTATGCTTCCAGACGTTGACCGAGAGCAGATATGAACTGATGAATGATAGGCAAGAAAGTTTGTGTTCTGTATTTTTCAGAAGGGCTGAGTTGCACTTCTTCTGCATGCCCATAATCCAGTGGGTTGAGACGCACATTGCGGCACTTCTGCCGAGATTCTATAGCCTTATAAGCTGATCCAGACAGACAGTTGTTCTTCTTTTTCATAAGTGTGGAAGGAGTCACGCTTTGATGCAATATATTCCTTCAAGCTAGTCAGTGATGCCACAGCAGTATTTAGATCAAGTTTTGCATGTTGTAGAGTTTTATTAGTTGCATCTGTTCTTTGCAGAATATCATTCCAGAGGTGGTGTAAATTCCCGTTTCAAGTTGATTCATCTGTTTTAACAGTCCTTTTGCTTCACAGCGTACACACATTTTTTCTTCAATGTCATCGACAATATGTTTAAGTATCTCCCTAATCTGTTCATAATTATGCTTGAGAGCTATAGTTGCATCAGCTATGCAGGACCAGCGCATTGTTGTGACACGTTTGAGGGTCAATGATGAATCATTTTTTGTTTAAAGCCTCATCCAGAAGTTGATACTAATGGGTTGAAATTGTAAAGAAGACAAACAGCCTTTCGAGGAAGTCAACGAAATGTACAGCACTTGAACAGAATTCTACAACCTTTCTACCAATCACGTTAAGAGAATGTGCTTTACAAGGAATCCATGATGCAAGATTGTTCTTCTCTCTCACTATGGCTTGAAGACCATTGTACCTACCACTCATTGCTGATGCAATGTCATAGGTTTATCCACGGGAGTTTCCAAGGGCCAGGTTATGTGTTTTTAGAAATTCCATTAAAGCATTGAACATATCTTCAGCACCATGCCCCTTGTTTGCCATAAAGGTTACAAAGCGTTCCACAGGCCTATCTTTCTCCATGTACCTCAATACAAGGGTCAGTTGATCAACTTGGGCTGCATCAGGTGTAGAGTCCAAAGAGATTGAGTAGTATTTTGACTTCTTAACTCTGGAAATAATTTCTCTGAGGAGTTGTTCACCAATTATTCTGATAGCCTCTTCCAATATTGTAGATGACAAATAGTTTGTGTAACCCTTTCCACAATTAGCTTCAGTTTTGATATCCTGAGCGAGAAAGTCATCATACTTGGCAATAAGTTCAAGAATACCTTGAAAGTTTCCATTTCTAGGTGAATCAACCGACTCATTGTTTCCACGAAATGCTAAGCCCCACTCAGCACTGAAGTGAATAACAGTAATTACTTGTTTCAACACTGATCTCCAATACTGTTCAAGGTGTTCAACCTGTTGTGTCAGTTCTATATCCACACGCCCAATTGCTTTTAGCCTCATATTGAAAGCAACTGTAGCCTCTATATGTCCTGCTGACTGCTCATGATTTCTTAGACGTTCATGTGAATGTTTCCAATCACAGAATCCAGTGGAGGAGAGCAGAGAGGACTCAGATTTTTTTTTGTTTCTAAGCTTATCAGTCTGCACGTAAAACAGTAAACACATCCCTGTGAGGGAGAGAAGCATAACCAGTTTCTTATTATGACTTCCCCATTATGTTTTTGACGGTGGAAGAGCACAAGTGTACACATTCTTGGATTACCATCCTTTCTAGTTTGCTTGTTCGAATGTGTTGAGAACAATCTTTCATCACAGTACTTAACTGTTGATACTCCCCTTTTCAGCCAGTATTCACGAATCTGTTCCGAAATAATGGATGGCCAAAGTCCAATGTCATTGGCTCCTGGTAGGCCTTCAACTCCAGCTTCTGAAAGAGGTGTGTCACTTTGAGTCTCCATTTCTTTATCTTCTCCAGATGGATCCATTACTATTTCTGCCTTTTCCTTGTCAGGATCAGTGGCCTGGTTAACCATTTCCGCAGCTTGATCAGGTTCTGTAAGCTCGTTACACTTTCCTGACATTTTTCTTGGTGGATGTTGAACAGTGAAGAACTGGTCCAATTTTTAATCTTTCCTTTTCTTCTTCGATTTTGTTATGGCTTCTTTGCTTTACGTCTTTTTGAAGCCCCAGCCTCCCAATTTCTTTTGCGGTGCCTATGTCTGTCTCCTTCTCGATTGTCCATGGTTCTATATGTTAGTAAATCGTAATCTGAAAATACATGTAATGATCACAATCACCAAAAAAATTAAAATCTAAGCCAATTAACAAAGAACTTTCGAAAGTTCCAGTAATATACTAATCACCTATTGCCTATATAAGTAATAATAATAAAGAAAAAAAAACTTTCATAATTTCACAACATTTCGTAAATATCCTAATTCATTTGTGTCTCTCCCCTCATCTTTCCTTCAAGCTTCTTGCCCCTTATGACTTCCTGGCTAGTAATAGGTTTGGAATGCCTGATTAAAGTAAAATGTGACTAAATAGTGAATGACAAAAAAAAAAAAAAAATGCAAGAAGAAAAAATAAAATACGGAAAGGAACACAGACTCTGTGAACACACACTCGCTTCCTACCTCAATAATTGGTTCATCAATACGCGAAAAAAGGCAGTCATGCAATCCGAAACGCTGAATATACTCTAGAGTCTCCAAACCATGGATTTTCCCCTTGCTTTACATAAATATGAATAAAAACGAAACTTTTTTGGGGATGTAAAACTATTTTACCAATTTCATTCATGACAATACAACATATTTCGGTACTCAGTAGCTCACCAACGAATGCCTGGCTTATTCATGAACATAGGGTACTATTGATAAGAGGCCTAGAATTACATTAAATATGTCAAACAACAACAAAACTCACGCCAAAACTCAACCGTGATGGATCACAACTCATGTTGGATCACAGTACGCTCAAAGTGCCACTAACATCCAGGTTGACAGATGGTCATTACGGTTTGTTGCATATCTCTCTCTCTCTCTCTCTCTCTCTCTCTCTCTCTCTCTCTCTCTCTCTCTCTCTCTCTCTCTCTCTCTCTCTCAAGTCTGGAAATGTGGATAAAATTCTTGCTGAATTCAAAGAAAATCTGGAAATTTCATTAAAGGGTCTAGAAATCTGGATAAAACTCCATAAATCTGGAAAAAAAAACCTTTTTTTTTTTCTAGAAATCTGACAACGCTGCACAGCTAGACCAATTTTCTTTTATTGTTTGCAAGAGAAAATGGACCAACTTGCATGGTACCAAAAGAAAGGAAAACCTGCAGGCACTTGACTGCATAGTACTGACACTCGTTTAGTTATACCTACGATACTAATCTTAAATCAAAATTTATTGTTTATATTGGTGGGAGGCCCCCTCTTGTTGGGTGTCCAAGGGCCCTGGCCGCCTGTCCACCCCCCCCCCCCCCCACCCCACCCTCCACCCCTCAATAATCCGCCTCTGACCACTTGTCGAAACACCATCCAGATCTGACTAACAATAACGATATTATGAAAAAAACTTATTGTAATTTCTTTGACAGCTTATCTATATTAAAATAATCTTCTTCTGTGAAAAGACGAGGACTTAAGTTTGATTGAAGTTTCGTATAGCTTATCACTAAATGAATATGTTTAATTTAAAGTACAAGAAAAAACTGCCTTTTGTAGAGGAATCGTAAAAATAATGACAGAAGCGTAAAAATTTGCATACCTATTCTCCAATCGCTCTAACTTCAAAAGTATAAAGTTGCAGCATTTATTTTTTTTTTTATGTTGAACACACGAACACAAGACTCTATAATTTGTATAGGAAAGATCGGGTTTAATGTTGTTACTGTTCTTAAAATACCAGATTTTTTAATGTTATTATTGCTCTTAAAATATTCTATATTAATTTTCTATTTCTTTTCATATAGTTTACTTATTTCCTTATATCCTTTCCTGACAGGACTATTTTCACCCGTTGAAGCCCTTGGGCTTATAGCATCCTGCTTTTCCAACTACGGCTGTAACTGGGCTAATAATAATAATAATAATAATAATAATAATAATAATAATAATAATAATAATAATAACAACAACAACAATAATAATAATAATAATAATAATAATAATAATAATAATAATAATCTGGCAATGACCTATTTAAAAATCCAAGATGACAGCAATTTTTCAAGGTGGCAATAAAACTAGGCGGCCGATAAAAAATTCTCCACTTAAAAGTACTTGTTGTTGTATAGTTTATCAGATTTAAATAATATCTTGAGGATCCAAACCGGTGTTTATATAGCAAAATTACAAAATTTTTCAAGATCTTATTACCAATAATGCAAAGATACACATATTTTGAAAACTTTTACTGTTTCTTCAAGATGGCCACCAGATTGTTCGTTTTTTATTTTGTAAGTTGTGCACAAAATGTTCGAACATAAGCCTCGGGTCCTTAAGCAGCTATTGCCCATATATACATTTGCAGTGTGATGTGTAGGGAAGTGAGTGCTGACTCTAAGTTCTTGCATCTTTCTTTGCAGCCTTTCTTACAGGAACACATTGTCAGTTCATGACAGGTCTCTTCAATAGGCTGTAGGATTGTCCAATTTAGATACCATGTCTGGAATGGAGATGGTTGCATGACCCCAGATGATCTCAGCCCGATAGACTGCACACTTTACATGTTCTCAGACGGCTGCCTGCTTGCGTTGGTGGAATTGAGTTGTATAGCCTCTGCCTCTGAGCAAAGAGATCTAGTCTTGTTTCATCCACACTAACAGCTGCATTCACTTGATCTATCGACAAGAGGTCAACGGAAATCTCTATGCTCTGCAGTCAAGATCCCAAAAAGGTATTGGATGCGGGCTTACATTTGTGAAAGTTTCAAAAACATCATGAAATATGTTCCAAGTCTGCCATGCATATTTCTGTTTCCCACAAGAGGCAGAGACGATTTCACATTCAGTGAAAGCATGTAACATGATCATGATGACTGCACCAGCCACATCCTCAGCAAGGAAGATTTCCTCTAGCCAAGAATATTCCTTTTTTAAGTGTCAAAAAAGTTACTTTGGTTTTGATAAGGATTAGCTGTGTATCGAAGGAGTGGGGGTATGCTTGTTAAATATGGTCATATGATTCTGTGAGTCAGGGAACATTCTTACCTTTCATTTCTAACGACAGTTTAAGAGACTCTATATTGTCAACTGCTGCAGTTGTGAACCACTACTTTCCCAACATTGCGGGCCAGATTACGCCATCTTCAGTACACTGTGCTACAACTTCTTCTCCTACATATGCTGATATTTCTAGGATGCTGTTGTAGGATATGCCGAGTCAATTCTCATGGAGCATTTCATAGATTTGTATCTTTTCAGTCTTGACAAACATATACAAGGCTATGCAGGGTGCAAAAGGTGTTTTGTGGTTTATGGAATGCCTGTGGACATCAATTCCTTCCTTTTACTTCGCTAAGCACTTGTACTGTAGGAGTTGTGCTATAAAAAAGTTAGAATCTTATGCTCTATGGTTGATTTGAGATCTGGTGTCTGCTACATGTTCATTTATGTACACAAATTGCAGCAATGGTGTTAATACAGCCAAATGTAAATTTAGGTGTGTGTCGTATGGGGTGTTGTTGAAATATGACTTATAATTGAGTAGTTATCGTCTTATTACCTCAGCAGGTTTTGCTAGATCGATAACTTCAGCATACTTGGATGCTTGTGAGATGACTGATCCTTCATAATTCTCAAAAGCTAGCAGAATATCTTGGCCCCCTCATTGAGTTTCCAGATTGGCAATGTGAAAAAGTTACTGCTCCTTGAGTTGAGTAGAATGAACATTAGGTGATTCAAAACTAAGTCAGCAAGCTTAAATTTAGTGGAACTCTACCATAGCTGGCATTTTCCATTTAATGTAGGTGACTAGTTTGAATTTCTTACAGTGTTCCTATGCTTTCTCTTGCTCCTTTACCTTTAGGTAGACTTATTCTCGATTAGCCATTGCCACCTAACATGAAGGGTTATATTCAGTGTTATGGCACCTGTATTTAGTCTGGCAAGGAAGTTCTTAATACTAAATGTGTCTGTATCTTCGTTTATTCTCTTATTGTCTTGTTTTGTCATTTCTTCTCTAAGGCCCCCAACCTACCCCAGAAACCTTTAGTCTCGTAAATGGAACATTCATGTGGTTTTGCTTAGTGAAACTTTCTTGGGATCTTACTTCAACCACCATCATCACTGTTGCCTTCTCTTTACTTTTCAACACTGTTTATCTTTGAGTTGATAAACAGAATACTAGAACTCTCATGATATAGTACCTTCTTTTCTCTTAAGGTTTCTTCTATCCCAGCATCATCATGAAGTCTTGCATTATCTTATCAAATTTGCTTGGCATAGAGATAGTGAAACACAAGAATATTCTTTGGTAAGTTCAGGTATCCATCAATCGCTCTTCTTGTAGGATTGAACTGGGAGTACTACAGATCTTCTATTCTCACCTCTTGATAAAAAAAGTTGTAGACCACTAATCCACGATTTTTCAGTAGAGCTAGTGTCCATAAGCAGCATGACATTCAGGGTCGATGTTTTTTTCATTTAGCACCCAGTACATGTATGACAGACACTTTCCCATTCGGGGTACAAGTAAGTTATTTCACCGTGCCCTACTCCTAGTGCGATCGTTACCTCAGTATTGTAAGTCCCATGCAATCCGTGAGCCACTAAGATAACTAAAAGTTATTTAAGGTAAACTGATATATTTGAAAAAAAAGGGGAAAAAATACTGCTGGTATAGTATTATGACATATTTCACCAAAGAATTTACTGTTTGAAAATTAAACAGCAGTTGCTTTTTTCACATTCTCAATCAGCAAGCTCATTACAGAGGGCAAAATGCTCTACAGGCTTTTGAAAATGATGTAGCCCCAATCAGCTCACAAGCATCCGAGTACAGTGAAGATATCAATCTAGCAAAATCTGCTGAGATGATAAGACAATACCTACTCCATTATAAGTCATATTTCAGCAGTACCTTTCACGACAAATACCCACAGTGGGCTCTACCACCACCAATGGTACAATTTGTGCACGTGAATGAAAATGTTGCAGACACCAAAAAGCATAAGATTCTAACTTTCCTTGCAAAACCGAAAGAAGGAACTGAGCTTACAGGCATTACAAGAATATGAAAAACCATTTGCAGTTTACATAGCATTTGGTTAATTTTTGGTGACATGTCGTGTCCATGTAGGTGCAACTGCCTAACTGATTTGTGGTTAGCGAGACAGTATTGGTTGTAGTATAGTGTTAACATTTATTTCCTTCTTAGCTGATACTAAATCCTATTTTGACCTTCATACCAGTGATGCCATAATGTACTTTACTTTGTTAGTACCCAACAATCACACCTTCATGAACTTCATCAACTCTATTCACTTAAAAGTTTTGGAACTAGATGACCTTCTTTGTGGTACCCTCATCAAATTTAGTCTGCAAGGCAATGTGGTTTATCCCGAATCAGCATTTAGAAAATTAGCGAGAACACTATGTGCTTGCCTGCTTTACAAACAGTATAATATTGAAACATGTGTAGCCGTTTACTTTTGAAACAGTAAATTCTTAGGGAAGATACTTTATTGTCCTTTATGTGCCTTATACACATAGAAATCTAAGTATGGCATCCATGTTGAAAAATTTCTACCATCTTGAATTATCAGTTTGCCAATCGACCAGGTTTGATTAGTATGACTTAAGAGAATAATTTTGTGAAATTCGATGCTGTTATTATTTGCATGATTTGTTGGTTATCTCAATGCATATTGATTATATAATTTCAAAATTGAGTGTAGCTTCTTACCCATATATTTGTCATATGTTTGGATGAAAAGAATCCTGGGTTACGTAAACAATGAAGTATATATATATAAGGCACCAAAGGCTAATATCTCCTGTAGAGTAGTCCAAAAATTAAACTGTTACCAGCAATTGCACATGAGCTTCTATTACTTTTATCTTGCTAAATGAACATCTATCGAATGAATCCACATTTCAACTCCCTGAGACAACTGACCATAAACTATCCCTGGAAATGGATTTGTTAATAACCAAGCATTAACTAACACTACTACGCCTGGCTCTGTTGGCATTTTGATTTTTATTTATTTCCTTCATATCTTTTTATGATTAATACAATGTTTTCTTTTCTAATGAAGCAGCGATAAAAGTATGTTCTGCCTGATTGCAATCACATATATTAGAAGATTTAAACCTAGAAAAGTTTCTGATAAATAGAATTATAGTGAAATGTCTTAATAGTGTAAGTTAGGCACTTTTAGTGAACTTTCTCTCCTGAATATATAAAAGATAGGGGAACTAATTTTTATCAAAGGAAAAAGAAATATAAAAAAAAAAAATACATACTCACGCGTGCTTGACGATATTTGGATACTTATTTAATCTCTCAATGAGGTAATAGACATCGAGTACAAAGCTTACTGTATATGGAAAACAACAATGTAGAGGACGTCAAATATACATTATCGTTGTTGTAATAGTAAATTGAAGCTCCGGTCATCCTCAGAAGGCAACTTTAATTCTTCATCAGCAATAATATACGGTATAGTTCAAACTTTTTTTGTTTGTCTTTCCCAGGCATAGTTCTCTCTAGATGTTACCGAAAAACCCTAACATTCGTTTCAGCTGACCAATTTCTGTGGACACAAAGTCTTAGGTAGCAAGAGATATACTTTTTTACCATTTAGACAATAAAATGTTTTTGAGCCTATAGGACTAGCATAACAACAATGCCAAGCTAACTTTTGAAATATACAGGGGTCTTCAGGACACCTTTACTTCCTGATGGAATAACATACACATACACACAAATTATATATACAGTACATACATACATATATATATATATATATATATATATATATATATATATATATATATATATATATGTGTGTGTGTGTGTGTGTGTGTGTGTGTGTGTGTGGCAAAACCCTCACATGACAAAATTCTTGCTGACAAAACCCAATAACAAACTGCCGATTATTTATTGTACAAAAATTCTCTTTCGATTGTTATTTGTTGTTAAAAGGAAAGCTTTCACGGTTTTCCGATAAAAACACGCTATATTATTAATACCTACAAACTAGCAAAACTATATATGAACATTTGTAATGATTCTTTTTTTCTTTCATTTTACTATGATTACAAGATCGTTCTCTTGAAACAAAGTATTAGGTTGAGAGCAAATAAACTTTTTTTTTTTTTTTTGTTCACCCATCATGAAAGTCGTCCGTAATAATAAAAGTAGGGTCAAACTGGAATATTAAGGTCATATGTATACTAAACATCCCCAAGTTCTACTAAGAAGATGTGAAGATGTTCTAGTCAATTTAATTGAAAAAAAAAATAGAAATATCAGACATTATTCCAAGTGTAGAACACAGTCATGAGCGATATCAAGGGTCAGTCAGTGGATGTAGCAAAAATACTGAAAACCTCCAATCAAAGACAAAATTAACTAGAGTAAATGCTAGTTGCATTGCAGCGAAGACTTGCCATGGAAAATATAGATATAGTTAAAGGATATGTTCAAAGACAACGCAGAGAAGGAAGCCCTAAGGATCTGGAATCGTTGAGGGAATTTAAAATTTCAGGAGAGTGGACTATGACTCGAGGAGAAAATTCTGTGCATTTTCTTCTTCATAATAATGGGGTGAAACCAATTATTGAATAATTATATTTTCTACAAAATATGGGATAGATCACTTAGTAAGACACATATCTGGTATATGGAGGGAACCATTACAATGTCAGATGCATTATTTGACCAGCTATTTGTTCTTAAATACTCAGGCGATTATACAGCAAAAATCTGTGTGTATGGCTTTCTTTCCGGCAAATCACATAACTATAAAGAATTTATTACAACAGTTTTGGATAAAGGAGAGAAGTAATATATATATATATATATATATATATATATATATATATATATATATATATATATTTATATGAATATAAACATATATATATGTATATATATATATATATATATATATATATATATATATACAGTATATATATAAATATATATATACATATATATATATATATATATATATATATATATATATATATATATATATATATATATATACATATTTATATATATACACACACATATATATATATATATATATATATATATATATATATATATATATATATGTATATATATATATATATATATATATATATATATATATATATATATATATATATATATGTATATATGATAAATTTTGCACATTTTTACGTGTTTTTCATATTCAAATAAGCCATATATATTTTTGATATATTAATGTCTGGATTCTCTTAACAACCTCGGGATCACAGACCCAGGCGAAATCTCACAAAGACAAGAGCTTGGCTCCGGCCGGGAATCGAACCCTGGTCGGCAAGCTTATATAGACAGTGACTTAACCCACTTGGCCAAGTGGGTTAAGTCACTGTCTATATAAGCTTGCCGACCAGGGTTCGATTCCCGGCCGGAGCCAAGCTCTTGTCTTTGTGAGATTTCGCCTGGGTCTGTGATCCCGAGGTTGTTAAGAGAATCCAGACATTAATATATCAAAAATATATATGGCTTATTTGAATATGTATATATATATATATATATATATATATATATATATATATATATATATATATATATATTTATATATATATATATATATATATATATATATATATATATATATTTTATATATATATATATATATATATATATATATATATATATATATATATATATATATATATATATATATATAAATCCAGTTATTGCGATGACCGACTTTTCAATGCTATTGAAAATGCACTTGGACCTTAGGTCCATACAACAACATGCTTTTACCTTTTAACACAAAATATATGGCGGAAACTACAAAGCTCAGGACTGAGCAATATCTACAAGGAAGATGAATTTAGAAGTTCTTTTCCGGTATGATTGACGGACTTTCTTTTCTTCTGACTGGTAAAATCATAGATGGTATAAATTTCTGAAAATTTAATTGCCAGAACTATCTTGAACCTCTTTGGGCATATTTTGACTTGATATATATGACAGATGCTAAGCGTCGTGAAAGACAAACCCCATTTTTTCCTCATGAAAAAATATAGCTTATATCAAGCAACAGCTGGTGATTAATACTGTATAAAACTCAAGGAGAAATTTGGAATCACACTTCCAAATACCTTGTTAGTTATAATCATCTGACAATTTGGGCTGTAATTGAAACTCTGAACAAAGATGCACTGATGGTTCAAACTAGCATAGAAAATAATGCCAAGGGCAAACATCTTTGTAAGAAAACTAAACGTGAAACTGAAAATCACAGTAACTTTTACAAAATTTGGGTTTTAATTTTAGTAATGGTAAGAAGAAATTTTCTTGATTTGTTTTTTCACCGTGGTATTCGGCTCTGAGTATTCAATGGCTGCTAACTGCTACACGATTATAAGTGGATGAGCAGCCTGATGGGGTAACGAAAACTTTAGGTGTGGAGAAAATGTCCACCTAAATCTCGATGTAGTCACATGCAGAAGGGTGACGAATTGGATTTAATTTCAAGGCTATAGGTAAGATGTCTCTTTGGCTTCTATTTTTGAGGCCTGGCAGATGATCTTAATGGAATTTGTATGGACTAGCAGGAGTCTCTCGCCTTAGTTAGATAGGCACTACACATCACAAGGAACTAGCTATCATTTGATGAATGTAGCCAATGAATCCTCTATTGATCTAGTCAGTCTATAGAGAGAGAAATTGACCGGATGGTCCTCAGTCCCAGACATATCGGGGGGCTAAGAATCTCCTTTTTTTTTATAA
The DNA here is from genome assembly GCF_036898095.1 of Palaemon carinicauda. Classification (NCBI taxonomy): domain Eukaryota; kingdom Metazoa; phylum Arthropoda; class Malacostraca; order Decapoda; family Palaemonidae; genus Palaemon; species Palaemon carinicauda. Next base: position 148,427,180 of record NC_090725.1, read on the forward strand.
ATAACAAAGAAAAATTTCAAATCGGAAATTTGAATGCTAGGACCATGAATCAGATGGGGAAGTTACAGCTAGTGGAGAATGAATTTATGAAAAATAGTTCGAATACCTTGGCCCTAAGTGAGACACGTTGTAAGGGGATTGGTAAAGAAATCTTAGACCAAGGCAATATGTATGTATATATATATATATATATATATATATATATATATATATATATATATATATATATATATATATATATATATATATATATATATATATATATATATATATATATATATACGTCACATTGGTGACCCCGGAGTGACTCGCTCCTCCCGCCTCCCCCCCCCCCCTCACCCTCACTGTTACCCTCAAAATATACCTTCCGCAGCAGTACACGCCGTCGCCAGCCGCCCGTATAGCAAAGACTTTTCAGCTCTCTCAACAACCGTTGGGGGACCAAAGGGCTTCGCTCACCCTTAGGGAAATGACCATTATCACTCACGACCATTATCACTCGCCTGCAACCTGCCGCAGATGGCTCTCCTCGTGAGGTGAACCTATTTCGTGCCCTTTGGGTAAGCCGTTTACCCGAACCTGTACGCGCTGCCATACCCGATGTCAATAGTTTACCCATAAAGGACTTGATAACCAAAGCCGACGCCCTTATGGACAGCCACTTCATGATCTTTAAAACCTCCATCAACGCCTCCACTCGTGACAAAAAGGACACCTATTCAACTTCAACCGAAGCTGATGTGAATGCCGTAGGACACACACGCCTATGAGTGCCGTAGGACACACACGCCTATGAATGCCGTAGAACACACCTATGCATGCCATAGGACACGCACGCCTATGAATGCCGTTGGACCTATGCCTATGAATGCCGTTGGACCTATGCCTATGAATGCCGTAGGACACACAGGCCTACCCTGTGACGAGCTGGAGCGGCAACAAAGCCACCCATCATCCACCACTCACTCGCGCCCCAACCAACGACTTCTACAGCCACTCACTGCCGCTAATCGGCGCAGTTTTTGCTACTACCACTCCAGATTCAGGGCACCCTATATAACATGTACAGTACGGCATTTCCGTAGGCCTATGGATGCCGTAGGACCCACACGCCTATGAATGCCGTAGGACACAAGCCTATGAATGCCATAGGACACACACGCCTACCCCTTGACGAGCCGGAGCGGCAACAAAGCCACCCATCATACACCACTCACCCGCACCCCAACCAACGACTTGTACAGCCACTCACTCCCGCTAATCGGCCGCAGTTTTTGCTACTACCACTCCAGATTCAGGGCGCCCTATTTAACATGTACAGTATGGCATTGCTGTAGGCCTATGGATGCCGTAGGACACACGCCTATGAATGCCGGAGGACACACACGCCTACCCCGTGACGAGCCGGAGCGGCATCAAAGCCACCCATCATCCACCACTCACTCGCACCCCAACTAACGACTTGTACAGCCACTCACTGCAGCTAATCGGCAAAGTTTTTGCTACTACCACTCCAGATTCAGGGCGCCCTATTTAACATATACAGTATGTCATTTTTAGTGGGGAGCCATGTACCAACCGTGTGTCACACGATCGTAGATAGTTCATTTTGTGTATATAATATGCTTGTATCTTCGCTCTTCCCTCGCACTAAAAAGAGCCTGAATAAACATGTTTGTTTTTCTCATCAATAACGGTGTCAATTTTAAACATGAAAATTTTTGTTGCCTTAAGCTTTTGTATATAAAGGAGATTGTTCTATAATAAACTCACTCATTTGCTTTTATCCTCTCTCGAGTCGCAAAATTCTCTCGGCCCGTCACATAACATCGGAAGATGAAGAAATGCAACGTTGGATGGAACACTTTAGTGAGGTCATGAATAGGAGATATGAAGGGACTAATTGGATTGATATACATAAATGAAATCACTGTGTTTAAAGTCAAAGCTATCATGAAAAAATTTAAGAGATAGAAAGCCCGTGGATATTATGGAATAACCGTTAAAATTATTTTGTAGGAAATCGAAGAGTCCCAAAATACTTACAAGATTATTTTGAGAAATATGGCGTGACGAGACAGGACTTGATGAATGGGAACTAGGAGTGTTGGTGAAAATGGCAAAAGAAGATCTAACTGATTATAATCATTACAGAGGCATCACACTTACGTCAATTGTAATCAAAATATATAGTATGCTCATTCTAAAGAGACTAGAGAGAAAGATTTATGAAAAACTGAGAGATGAACAAGCCAGATTTCAAAAGGGTAGAAGTTGTACTGACCAAGTTTTATTTTAAACATGTACAGCAATAAGTAGAATATATAAATCCACTTTTGATAGCATTTGCTGACTAGGAAAAAGCTCTTTATGGAGAGTCTTGCGTTTTTATGGAGTTCCTATTGAATATGTAAATTCATCAACATAGCAAGTGCAAAGTTAATTTCAATGGAGTCTGATCAAATGATGACGCTGTCCTTATTAGTAAAATGCTATGGGACTTACATAGCTTATCTAACAGAATACATGAAATATCTCATAAGATTATCCTCAAGATAAATAAAGGGAAGAATGAGATCATGAGAACGGAATATGTAATTGAAGATGAAAAGATTAATGGGGTTGAATATTTAAGATATTTAGGAACTATGATCTTTAATAAAGGGTCATTAGACTTGGAATTTAATGAAAGGCTGAAAAAAGCATGTAAGACAATGGGGAGGTTAAGTGGAATTTGGAAATCAGATAGTATGAATTTAAGAACAAAAATCCGACTATATGTCAGTTTAATGTGATCTGTGTTTCTGTACGGACATGAGTCCTGGTATAACAATGAAATAATATCTAAGAAATTTTGTAGATTTGAAAACGAAACCCTTAAAAGAATATTAAAAGGTGAATGGCAGGATATGATTAGAAATGAAACTATCTGAGATAATACTCAAGTGTCATATGAGGATGAGATCATGGTGATGGGTAGATGGAGAAAGTTTGGGCATGCTACTTGCTCTCCCCAAGAGAGATTAGCTCACCAAACTTTCAGCTGGGCTCCCCATGGCTGAGGACAATGTAGGTTGACTTAAGAGATGATGGATAGAGAAGCATTTATTTAAAAGCTCAAGATAGGGACGACTGGTGAAATCTAACTGAGGGCACTTACGTCAATTGGCGCAGGAAAGGATGATGATGATGATGATGATGATGATGATGATGATGATGATAATGATGATGACGATGACGATGATGATGAATATGATGATGAACAAAAAAATCCTAATGATGTAGCTAAAAACAGAAAATACATAAATTCTGACCTCTAATTTTATGTAATTCAACAAAGGTTTTTGAACAACTATATGGCCGCTGATATCTTTTTTTGTACTAAATATTAAGAATATACAAAGTTTGACTTTGTAATCTTATTTTTTCTTTGATAAAGGATTTAAAGAAAATTTTGTTTTTGTTAACTACTGTTTTGAGTAAAAAATTTACAAATAAATAAGCTTTCTTTGAAAATTCATTCCTAATTATAGATAAATCTGGTCATTCCAATAAGTTTCTTCTAAAATATATGCGTGTGCTTTTGTCGTGGGGAATTTTGTGAGTGACGGTTCTTGCAGTCGGGTTGCCATGTATAAAACTTCAGTGATATTAGAATAGCTGATGTTTGATCAAAGATAATTACTGGTAATAAAATTCTGATAATAAGGATAATGATAGTCGTGTAAGTTTTTTGTACAGGATGACATACATAAAATTGAGGATCATGAAAATAATCATATAGATTTACAATGCAATCATTTCATATATTGATCGACTTTATTTCACAATAAAGAGTTTTTAAATACAGCATAAGTGATTTGTATATGCAAAAAAAAAAAAAAAGCTCAAGTGATAATTTCATACTCAACTAATGTGATTTCCAAAAATCATTAGCTTACATACTTCCAAAATAAGAGGCCTTAAACCGTATTGATTATGCCACTCCCTGTTGAAATAAAAGTGAAAATGACCATCATTATCTGAAAGCAGTTGGAAAGTTTCGATAGGGCTGATATTCAGCCGACGTTCTGAGAATAAAAAAATATTCAGTTGGCCAAAAGAAAAAAAAAAAAAAAGGACAATTTACTACGCTGGTACTTTGGATGATGCAAGTTGATGAACATCTGTGTCTGGCCAATGGATTGAAAGTATATAGTAAAACAGCCTCATACGAACTATTAAACAATCCCTAAATCGAGGTCTGACTAACTTTTAAGCCCGCCGTACCCATGAAGTTTTAACTGACAGTTGTGCCATCCGTCTAAATTCAGTTGTAACCCAGCCAGCACCGTGGCAACATCTTTTTCTCCCCAACATCTGGAGACTGCTTTTCTGTCTAGTTGAGGTGGTGTGGTCCAATTAAAAAAAAAAAAATCACCAATGTGATTGACATAAACAATATTTCCATGGCAAGAGGACATGTTCAACTAAATTATAGCATATAATGAAGTAGCACTAGGATGAAGTATAAGTGTAAAAGTATATACGTATGTATGCATATATATATATATATATATATATATATATATATATATATATATATATATATATATATATATATAAACACACACACACACACACACATATATATATATATATATATATATATATATATATATATATATATATATTTATATATATAATAATTTATATGTATATATATATATATATACATATACATATATATATATATATATATATATATATATATATATATATATATATATATATATATAAATATATATATTATAAATACATATACATGAATATATATATATATATATATATATATATATATATATATATATATATATATATATATATATATATATGTACATGTATAAGATTATAAATTTTGCACATTTAGACCTGTTTTCACATTTGAATAAGCCATATATTTTAATACATTAATGTAGGGATTCGTGGTTAAATGGTATCGTCACTGTCATGCTAGCTTCGTGGACCAGGGTTCCATTCCCTGGCCGATCAGAAGCTATTGTGTTTGAGCGGTTTCACCTCGGAACTCTGATCCTGACGTCGGTAAGAGAATCCAGACTTTAAGATATTAAATTATATGGCTTATATATATATATATATATATATATATATATATATATATATATATATATATATATATATAAATATATATATATATATATATATATATATATATATATAAATTCTATATATATACATATATATATATATATATATATATATATATATATATATATATATATATTTATTTATATATATATATATATATATATATATATATAAATATATATATATATATATATATATATATATATATATATATATATATATATATATATATGCGCATGTGTGTATTTATTTATTTCAATACAGATGGCTCTGTGGCATGGTTACTGGTAATGATTAAGTAAATTCTAGAATATAATATAGTACTAACATGAGGACTAGATGTAAAAGTACATACACATATATATGTATATATATATATACATATATATAATATATATATATATATATATATATATATATATATATATATATATATATATATATATGTATATATATATATATATATATATATATATATATATATATATATATATATATATATACATATATATATATATATATATATATATATATATATATATATATATATATATATCCTAATTCGTGTATGTAAATGTCATGTACAACAAGGTAAATAAACTCAATATTCATGAGTATTCCACAAAAACCTAGGTGTCAGCAGGTTTTGCAAATGACAAGTCCCTCACCTGAGAGGGTAGTTGTGTATTGTGTACTTATGAACGAACCTTTTGTAATAATTGAAGATAACCCATATACCGATGTCTCATTATCCGTGTGCACGGGTCATATTGGTGTCAGGTGTAAAAGAAATACTTCTCTTTGTGAATATTGTGGGTGTAGTTGTTCTTTGAGCTGGTGGAATAAAAGTGCAAGATGCCAAAATACACAAGGACTAACATAGTAGGTGCTGCTGCGTCAGGAGATGAGTACGTAAGAACAGTGGGATATAGCATTCCTGATGGAGTATATAGACAGGAAATTAGAATGCAAGAATTGGAAAATATGTTGGATAATTTACAACAGTTAATAAACAGACTGTTGGTGGAACGAGAACAGGAGCGATGTGCAACTACAGCATATCCGACGTACATAAACGAAGTTCAAACGCACACAAGTGAAAGTACACATGCACAGCCAAGTGAAGATACGTAAATCGTAGTTCGAAAGTTGCCAGAGCTCTAGGCAAGTGTTAGGCCTTTCGATGAGCAACGGCCTGGAAAAAGGATTTCATTCAATTGAAGTGTTTTTGAAAGACTTTGATGTAGCCACATATGGGTGGTCGGAGAGAGAAAAAGCCATTCATACAATTAGATTGCTGAAAGATGCTCTTACAATGGAGGTAATGTGTTGGCCACGATAAAGTTTAAGAAGTTATACTTAAATAAAATGACGCTTAATTGAGAAATATGCCTTGCCTGATGTAAGAAAGGGAGACCTAAAAGAAAGTTACAAACCCAAAATACGGGAAGGTGAATCCGTTTTTAGTTTTACAACTCGCCTGATTCGGGATTGCGATTCGTTGACTACCCGGAGTGCCAATCTCCCAAAAGGTGATAAAAAGGCAATTGCCCGTAAACATATTCGCAGATTAGTAAACCCGTATTTATGTGGTTATTTGTTTGATGACAATTGCTCATTAGTAGACGTAGTGAGTGCGATACAAAACATCTTAGACAGTTTGCCAGAAGAAAAAAGGACTGGGAATAATAGGGCCGATTCTGAGAAGTTGGCCGCCATAAGAGGAAGTCGACCAACGAAGAGTGATAAGGGGGAATACAGTCAGCAGATTAACAGAGTCTTCAGATGTTGGCAGTGTGGGGGAGAGGGGCACAAACGAGTGGAGTGCCCCACTCAAGGATCCCCCCGCTGTTACACTTTTCAGACCTACGGTCATTTATTTTGAGAGTGCCCAGAGCGGGTGAGGCGGGAAACACGCACACCTCCCCCCGCCCAATGTCCGAGGAAAAGGGAACAGAGGAAGGGGGAGACAAGGGAGTTCGATGCCCCCCCACCCTTGCATGACATCACAATCAGTAACCGAGGAAGCAGTGACAACAGACGTGACAGAGCTGGCACTGGGACCTCCATCGGTACCCCCAACCTCACCCCCGCAGTACTAGGGAGAGGACCAGGGGGCAGCGGTTTGGCGGCTGAGGTCATTGGCCCGTGCCCCATATCTCGTAATGGCCGTTTAGGAATGTTAGTAGTTGGGATCGACCTACAAGATAAATCCATCCGAGTGCTGATTGACACGGGAGCCAGTGTTTCATTGATTGAAAAAAAAAAATTCTCCTCAAATCCACTAAAGCTAGTGACATCCTTTGTTCTTGACACGTCAGGAGGAAGTGAACTACACATAAACCTTACATCAATCGTCCAGTTTAAGGTGGGGTTTGTGAAGTTTAAACATGATTTTTTTGTCTTACCCACCTTCGGAATTCCAGGAATCGAGGCTATCCTAGGAATAGACTTTATATCTAATATTCAAATTTGCATTTTTTGGGGAAAAGATACATTAACAGTAAAAGCAGGAGGGTGCATTTTGCCGATAGAAAATCATGAGACAGTAAGTGCATGTGTTAGCTCGGAGACACATTTAAGTAGGGTAAAAGCTGTACATGAGAGAGGAGAAGTGTTGTCCCCCAGACCCTTACGAGCATATCTGTGACCCAGTATCGCCCTCTTGCGAAAGGAACCAAGGTAGTTGTTAAACTCCATGACAATTGGGCCCTTACGATATTAGAGGGCTTGACAGAAATTAAAGAGAACAGAGCTGATATGATGATAGCAAATTTTTCAAATAAAAGAGTTTTGTTAGGAATTGAGTCTGTGTGTGAATTAGAGTTATGTGAAATTGCTTATAATGGGATGTTGGGAGCCACAACTCCAGCCCGCACAGACTAACGCACTCGGAATTTGTTTATACAAGTGCGAAAATTATGTCCCACAGATTACCAGCCTGTCGTTAGTGACATTGTCAATAATTATTCCGATGTAATTGCAATTGGAGATGAGCCACCCGGGAGGATTGATCAATTTCCCTTTAGCATTGAAACTGGGCAGGCAGAGCCGATCAGGTCGTGGCCTTATAAGATACCCATTCATTTCCAGGGCGAGATAGAAAGGGAAATTAATAAATTAAGGGAACAAGGGATAATCGAGGAGAGCTAATCCTCCTGGGCTTCTCTAATTGTAGTTGTTAGGAAAAAGGATGGCTCGGTAAGATTGTGCTTTGATTATAGGAAATTGAATGCAGTCACTAAGGATAATGCATTCCCATTGCCCTCAATCGAAGAATTACCTGTGAAAGTACGGGAAAGCAAATATCTTACAGCTGTTGATTTAAAATCTGGATACTATCAAATACCCATTCAGGAAGACAGCAAATGTAAAACGGGATTTATAGCTAACGATCAATTATTTCAGTTTAATTTTCTTCCTTTCGGTGTTAAAAATGCTCCAAGTCATTTTTCTAGAGAAATGATGGTGGTTTTGGCCATAATGTTCTGGTTTATTTAGATGATATCATAATTATAGGGAAAATGGCCGAAGAACATAATAATAATATTCGAAAAGTTTTAGAAGCATTGCGAGGTAATGGTAGGGAAGTAAATTTGTCAAAGTGCAAATTTTTCTGTAAACAGATCGAATTTTTAGGTCATCACATAATAACCCCAGAAGGTATCCAACCCTGTCCCAGTAAAGTAGCGGCCATTACAGCTGGGTTCCTTGGGCTCGTTGGGTAATACCGTAAAATCATAAGAGGTTTTGGAGGGATAGCAAGACCCTTAGATGTTTTAAAGAAACAAAGAGTAGTAAATTGGCGAGGGAAAGAAGAAAGGGCCTTTAACCATTTGAAAGCTACCTTAACTAGCAATGAATTACATGCATATCCTAGATTTGATCACCGGTTTTTAGTGACAACAGATGCGATTAGCGTAGCTATTGGTGGCGTAGTTTCTCAACGAGATGATAAAGACAGAGAGAGACCCATTTTTTTTTGCTTCCCAGGCGTTAAAAGGGGCAAAAAAGAATTATAGTATATTCGATCGAGAGGCTTTGGCTATTCTTTGGGTTCTACAGAGGCATCGGTTCTTTTCATTAGGTCAGTCTATTGAGTTGCAAAGTGATCATCGCCCCTTACGTGATTTGTATTACAAAAATTATCTGACCTCTCGTTAAGCGAGATGGTTTGAGAGATTGTTAGAGTTTAATATAAAGGGTTTTTACCACATAGAAGATAAAGCTAAGAAGGTAACTGATGTTCTCTCGAGAGATTCAGTACAAGAGTAACAACTAGGGTAAAAAAGAGGAACGAAGAACGTAACCAAAATAGTGAAGACCCCCCTCATAATAGAGGAAATAGAGAACGGGATGAGAGTTCTCGTGATGCATATGTAGTAGACGGGAGAGAGAGAGAGAGAGAGAGAGAGAGAGAGAGGAGCGATGAAGATGAATATATGTGGGTGACCGAGGACATGGCCAGGGGTGTCCAGAATAAATGCTCCGATGATGCAGGTTTGATTAACTTGGGAGGTTGGGACATAAAAGAAGTCTGAGAGGGACAGAAAAAAAAAATAGATGGAAAGATTGCGAGCAGTGATTAAAGGGGAATCGGAGAGTTATCCGTCATTTCTGAATGTGCCTCGTGGGAAATTTTTTATTGAAAAGTTTGTATGATATTTTGCTTACGAGAAGAGGGGAGTGGAATTTTGTGCAAGGGTAGTT
>NC_090725.1:148442037-148444537 GCF_036898095.1 Palaemon carinicauda
TCCTCGGCTCACGTGGGAATGGTTGGAGGGTGACCCAGACCTAGAGTCAGGAAGGTCTCACCTCCCACTCCAGAACCCCCGTTCACAAGTAAACTTACAGTTCTGGAGAGGGAGGCCTCAACCTTCCGGACTCACTAGTGGTAGCTAGGCAGATGCTTCAGGGGGCTTGAATATGAAGTCCAGCGACCACAGAATCGAAAGCTCCCTGTAAGCTGAGGAGAGCATAGTAAGAGCTGAAGACAGAGTCGCTTCTCCAATTCATTCTGGACATGATTTCTTGTATAGATACACCATTGTATAGCAGTCTTGATGAAACTTGACCCCTTATAGAGTGGAAATTAGCTGACTGTTTAGTTGCATTTGAGTCGGCTCTGAAAATGCACTCCCTAAAAAGTTGTCTCATTTTTTGTAAAGACATTATCTTCAAGTGTTAATCTAGACATATGTGGTCTTTCCTGTCTGTTTCTTTCCATACAGACTTTGTTTGTGTATTCCAAATAGAAGTTCAATTGTGTGACTAGACATATTTTTGGTCTGTTAGGAAGCTTTCTAAAGCTGATCTCTATTGGCGTGTAGTTGTTCTTTTGGTTTTTGGCCATGAAGGAAGGGTGGTTCCATAAGACAATGTGTTCTGGGGTGAAGGTGCTCCTGGAAATGCAGAGATTGTTAAATTGATTTGCTCTTAAAGGGCAAGCTAAGGCTACTAGGAATAAGGTTTTCTGTGTCAGTTGTAAGGTAGAGTCATCTCTTGTGGTGTTGAGAAACGAGATTACTTTGTCTAGATCCCAGCCAGGGAACTGGTGAATGTTGCTAGGCTTCCTTCTATTAACCCTCGATATCATTTCTTTGACATATTTGTCTTCTGCAAGACAGTAACTTGGGAAATAATTTGACAAGATAGGACATAAAGCTACTCTTCAGGGTATTGTAATACAGTCCCTTGTATATAAGGTGATTGAAAAATAAAATAATTGGCAACAGGGGGAATTTGTTGTCACTTCCATACTCCTTGTGAATGAAACTTTTAAAAATGTTATATCAGTTTTCATACTTGTGCATGGAGCTGTCCCTCAAGCTGATAGGAATTTTGGAGCAAACCTCAGGAGGAAAGACATTTGGGAGCTGGTCCTTTAAATTTTGAAGGTGATCAAAGTTGACTGGAGATTTGATGAGGGTGAGATACAATCCTTGAGAACTATCTGCTAGTCTGCGATATTCATAGTATATAGTTTGTGCTGCTTCGAGACTGACCTCACTAATGGAATCCATGGCTCTGTACCCTGCGATATGGTGCTGAGAAAAACTCATGGTCTGGTGCTGAGAAAAACTCATGGTCTGGTGCTGAGTGAAGCTTATTGTGCTGAGGTTCATAAAAAACTGGTGCTGAAAAAAAACCTCTCTAGGATAGAGAACAATTTATTTGTCTTTCCTTTCTCTGGCTCCTGAACTATTTGCTTGTCCAATTTGGGACCTCCCCCCATCCCTGTACCCACCTCGCCTATTATCTCTTCTAAGCGGCTGAGACTTGAATCTAAAGCTAGGGTTACCTTTGAGGAAATAACCTTCTTCCCCGAAATCTGCCCCCAAAGTTGAATTTCCTACCCCTGAAGTTTGCTGCCCCTCCTCTGAGGAGGGGACCCTTACGAAAGCAGGCAGCAATGGCTGATTTTTGGTCTTCAGTTATATTCTAAACTTCTTTAATGTCTGCTTCTATTATGAGATCTCTTATCTCTTCCTTGAGGTATCTAGGAAGTGCTCTACTGCTGAAACTCCTTATCAAATTTTGTATAAGGTCTATGCTCCTTCTTAGGGGACCAATAAAAATCTTGGACAGGAACTCAATGTCATTTACTTTGAAGAGGTATACTATGTGTGCCAGTGCTGCATGCCCGGCAGAAATACTCATCTTAATATTTTCTATGTCAGAAATTCAACTTTGGAGTATTGATTGATTTAAAAAAGTCTGAGAACTCCTTATTTTGTCTACTTACAAAAAATTTATCACGGTTATCACTATGGCCTTCACTGAAAGTTGATGCTACTAGTGAGTTATTCAAGTGAATTTTCCCTTCTCTATGAAAAGATGGTTCAGCTTTGAAATTGGTGGAAATATATGAAGGGATGGGTTTATGGAAGGTAAAAAGGTTGAAATCCCCATAATCACTTTCATCTCCATTATTATAAAAGGAAAACAGGTCTAAATTTGCACTTTCAGGTAATTCAGGTGATCGTCTCGAGCGCTTAGTAGGAGGGGGAGCCTCATTCTTCTTAGCAGATGAACCACTTCTGCCGAGATGAATGTTTTTATATCAGTGATTTATTTACCACAGATTAATTTAAGTGTTGTTCAACAGGTATAGTAAATATGGACAGCAGCAGACCTAGAAGGCTGAAGTCAAATAATGGGGTTCAGGACTCAAATAGCCCTCTTAGGTTAATTCAGTGACTTATTCAAGTGAATATGTTAAGTTTATATCTGTTATTATTAACATAATCTAGA
>NC_090725.1:148449537-148467037 GCF_036898095.1 Palaemon carinicauda
TGAGGAGGGTGGCGTTAGAGACTTCAAGGGCTACATCTTCCTAATGAGGAGGCTGTACAGTATGTCTGACATACTTGTTATTCTGGACCTTTTTGTTAGCCTTCTGCCAAGGGGTTGTAATCCAATACCATGGGAATGCCAGCCAATGTGTTTCTTGAAAGGGCATCAGCAAGGGGACTTTTCCAGGATTGTATATAAGGGAACAGTTATATTCAGCCCCAGTGGAGAGATGTCAGCATTGATGTGCAGGCCAGGCATCGGACTGTCGAGTGAAGGGATATACTAGAGGTATGTAGTCTGAGTGAATGACGATGGGTGTACCTCCTAAAAAGTGACAAAAATGATGGTCAGCTACATGCACTGCCACCAATGCTTTATCAAAAACAGGGTAGCATGATGCCTCTTTGGACAGTTTTCTACTGAATATGGCTAATGGGTGGGGCAAGCCGTTAACCACTTGCTTAAGTACTGCACCAAAAGCGACGTCACTGGCATAGCTGGCGTTAACATACGCAGAAGAGGTGGTGCACAAAGAAATCAACCATAGGGCATTGAAAAGTGTACGCACTGAAGGGGGTGGTGATGGCTGTCTTGGGGATATCATTTGTGTTCATGGGCACTTGATTATACCTCTTTAAGAAGTAGAGCGTGGAAAAAATCTTCCCTTTGTGCATGTCAGTAAAGTTTGGGATGTGGTATTGATCTGGTTCTGTTTGGATGTTCAGACGTTGTAATCCTAACAAGGACGTAGGGAGCCATCCTTCTTCACGATAATGTGTAATGACGATGACCATGGGCTTGAGGCCTCTGGGCAAAGGCCCATTTCTCCCATTTCGGCAAATATTTGTTTAGCAGCTGTCAAACTCTCCAGGGCCAGACGCTTGAATCTGGCAAATAATCGGGGGTCGTTGTCTTGATGTGGTGATAAATACTTTGCTTTGTGGGACTTGTGGGTGGTGAAGTTCAGGACAGACTTCCAGATACAATCTGAGGAAGTTGGCATAGGCATCCGTGGGTGCACTGATGTAGAGTTCGAGGTTGGAGGGGCCTGCTTGAAGAGGTGTCAACTAGTGCGAGTCTGCGATGACCAATTGTCAAAGCCCCATATAAAACAGGAGGTAGAAATGAGCGAGGAATTGTTACGTTGCCAACGACAAACTTCCATTGGTATTTGTCACTCCCTAAGGTTATTCTGAGTGTCTCATACACGTGGGTGGGGATCTCAGATCCGTTGGCAGCTACAAGGCGTGGACATCAACAGGCTTAGAATGACCACATCGTGTCCTGGAAGGTGAAATCAGTAGAAGGAATTGACAAACAGTATTGTTTACCGAAACCCCATGCCATTATCTGCATCATGTAAAAAGGCCACCGCCACAACGATGGGGTAATTAAACGCCTTTATCCACTGACATCCGTCCACACATTTTCTCACAGCAGCTCCAAAATTGGAGTGGTAACAGCAGAACTGGGGCTGATGTGCATCGTTAAGTTGTTGGAGGTGTCATAGGTTTAGGTGTTTGCGAAGTGCAGCATAAATGTGTGGAGAGTTGCTTTGTTGCCCCTCAGTTGTGTCGAGAGGATGGTGTTTTTGTCATACTGCATTCACTTCAGCTTCGGTCAGTGTTAAGTAGTTTTCCTCTTTGTAAAGAGTAGAAGCGGTGATGGAAGTCTTGAAAACAGCAAAAAGGCTGTCCATTGTGGTATCAACTATGGTTATCAGGGCTTCCATGGACAAGGTATTGACAACGGGGATGGTGGCACGGATAGGTTTAGGTAGGTGTCATACCTAAAGGGCACTTAGTACATTTACTTCCCGAGGAGAGCCGTCATTTACTTAAGGGCAAACAGAGACTTTTGGTCCCACTGCAGCTGTTGAGAGAGCTCAAAAAGCTTGGCTATGAAGGCGGCTGACGATAGTGAATACTACTGACGAAGGTATTTTTTGAGGGCATCTTATGCAAAGCCAGTTGGAAAATTGTGGGAAAGTCCCCTTGGGAATTGCCACGAGGACATAGTCTGATTAATGTGAAACTGAATTTTGGTGTGATCGAACAAAGCAAATGCTTCCCTGTTGGCAAAGGGTGGCAGTTTCAATGATGCACCATGGGTCAATGAGTCAGATTTGGTGAGTGGCATCATAACAAGGGCAAGACACAGTGATGGGCGTGAAACAAGTCGATGGGGAGCTGATCCCTGCAAGGGTCACTATTGTGTGGGATGGTTGTTAATAGAGAAGTGAGGTGAATACAAGTAACCTTTGTTCATCAAATAACGAGTTTATATGCAATCAATTCCAAGCAAGAATGTCAAAAAAAAAAAAATCAAACAAGCTAATAAAAGCAAAGGTAGCCTTAAACAAATTTTGTTTTCAGAGCAGAGACAAGTGAGAGATAAAAATATGGTAATTACATTACAATATATAAGCGTTTATCAAACAGTAGCAGTAGGGTAAAGTAAATTAATATAAAACGCACACACACACACACACACACACACACACATATATATATATATATATATATATATATATATATATATATATATATATATATATATATATATATATATATATATATAGTATATTATACATATTTCTTACGATAAAAAAGGTGTCACAAAAATCAATTCTTCTGATTAACAATGATATCAAAGAATATCATTAAATTTTTACTGCATGTGACAGCGCCGAGTAAGGTTGTGAACTCAAAGGCAGGTTGGAAACGACTGAGTTATATTATTGTAGAACTCTCTCCTTATATACAAAATCTCAAGCCAACAGGACATAACAAGTTCACAAGACAGACAATATTACAGAGGAAAGACCAGACATGAATTTTCATGTTCGTTTTAGTGCCAGGGAAGAGCGAAGATACAAGCATAATAATTACAAAATGAATTATGTACAATTGTGTGAAACACGGTTGGTACATGGCTCCCCCTAAAAATGACATACTGTACATGTTAAATAGGGTGCCCTGATCTAGAGAGGCGAACTGTAGGCGGGTCATCTGGCAGAAGATAAGTAGGTTTTAGACGATCAATGAAGACCCAGTCTTCTTTGCCCCGAATGTTTAGGAGGAATGCTTTCGGACTGCGTCGGATCACAAGGAAAGGGCCCGTGTAAGGGGGCGTTAGTGGTGGCTTGTTAGTGTCGTTGCGCAGGAAGACGTGCGTTGCAGAGTGCAAGTCCGTTGGTATGTGATGCTTCGCTGGGGCTTGTAAGTCTGGCAGCACGGAGTAAATTTTCCCACAACGTGACGTATGCGCTGGAGATCGTCGGAGGAGGTTGTAGAAGGAAAAAATTTGGCAGGGATGACCAACGGGTCGCCATACACCATTTCAGCTGCCGAGACGTCGAGGGCGTCTTTAGGAGTGGTCCTTAGTCCAAGGAGGACCCAGGGAAACTGAATAAACCAGTTGCAATCCTTGCAGCGGGACATCAAAGCTGCTTTGAGGGTGCGATGAAAACGTTCAACCATTCCATTGGCAGCGGGGTTGTAGGCCGTTGTCTGATGTAGGGGGATGCCCAGGAGATTCGCTAATGACGTCCACAATTGAGAGGTGAAAGTGGTTCCCCTGTCAGAAGTAATATGCTCAGGGATACCGAATCTTGAAATCCATCCAGAGAGTAAGGCAGATGTACATGAGGCGGACGCTGCAGTTTCCATGGGAATGGCTTCAGGCCAACGAGTGGAGCGGTCGATGACGGTAAACAGGTAACGATGTCCTTGTGATGTGGGTAGGGGGCCTACAACGTCGACGTGAATGTGTGCGAAACGACGCTGAAGTTGAGGAAAGGTGCCCACTCCTGAATCCGTGTGTCGATGTACTTTGGAAGTTTGGCAAGAAGTACAGGCGCGGACCCAATCCTTAGCATCCTTAGAAATGCCGTGCCAAATGAACTTTGCCTTCAGCAGCTGAGCAGTAGATCGGCACGAGGGATGTGAAAGGCCGTGAATGAATTCAAACACCTGTTGCATGGGAGCAGGAATCCAAGGTCGCGGTCTACCAGTACTGACATCACAGAGGAGGGTGGTGTTGGAGTCTTCAAGGGGAAAGTCTTCCCAACGGAGGGACGTGCAGGATGTCCTACAAGCTTGATACTCTGGATCCTGTCGTTGGGCTTCAGCCAAGGCGTTGTAATCCAATCCCAGTTGAACGGCAGCCAACGTGTTTCTTGACAGGGCATCGGCAACGGGATTCATTTTCCCAGGGACGTATTGGAGGGTGCAATTTTATTCAGCCACGGCGGAGAGATGTCGGCGTTGACGGGCGGACCTGGCGTCAGACTGTCGAGTGAAGGCGTGCAACAGAGGCATGTGGTCTGTGCGAATGACGAAGGGCGTACCTTCTAAGAAATGTCGAAAGTGACGGACAGCCAAGTGCACCGCCAGCAATTCTCGATCGAAGGTAGAATAACCCGATTCCGCCTTGGACAGTTTTCTGCTGAAGAAGGGCAATGGGCGGGGCGAGCCTTTGACCACCTGCTCGAGTACTGCACCAATAGCGACGTCGCTGGCATCGGTGGAGAGAAGGAGAGGGGCATGTGGGATAGGAAAAGTGAGAGCCGCAGCAGTTGATAGGGCCTTCTTTGCATTGCAGAAGGCTGCTTCTTGAAGGGGACCCCACTTCAGGTCCTTAGGCTTGCCCTTAAGGGAGGCGTAGAGGGGAGCAAGAGTGGCGGCAATGGCTGGCAGAAAACGGTGATAATAGTTGATCATGCCCAAGAATTCCTGCAGAGCTTTGATGGTCGAGGGCACGGGGAAGTTCTGAACAGATGCTACCTTCTCAGGGAGGGGGTGGACACCTTCAGGAGTGACACGGTGCCCTAAGAACGATACTTTGTTGGCGCCAAAGGTACACTTGTCGTACCGGACTACAAGGCCGTTTTGTTGCAGGCGGTCGAGCACGATGCGCAGGTGACGGAGGTGTTCCTCTTTTGAGGAGGAGAACACAAGTATGTCGTCCACATAACATACACAGAAAGGGAGGTCCCCTAAGATGCCATCCATGAGACGTTAAAACGTTGCCCCAGCATTACGAAGGCCAAAACAGGAGTAATTGAAGGTGTATGTACCAAACGGAGTGGTGATGGCGGTCTTGGGGATGTCTTCTGGGTTCATAGGCACCTGATGATACCCGTTCAGGAGGTCGAGCGTAGAGAAAACCTTCGCTTTGTGCAGGTAGGAGGTCACGTCGGCAATGTTTGGGAAGGGGTAGTGATCCGGTTCTGTTTGCATGTTCAGGCGCCTGTAATCCCCGCACGGACGGAGGGAGCCGTCTTTCTTCAGAACGATGTGTAAGGGCGACGACCATGGGCTGGAGGCTTTTTGGCAAAGGCCCATTTTCTCCATTTCGGGGAACGTCTGTTTGGCGGCTGCCAATCGTTCCGGTGCCAGACGTCTGAATTTTGCGAAGACTGGGGGGTCCCGTCGTCTTGATATGGTGATAAATACCGTGCTTGGCAGGAACCGTGGGCGTTTGGCGAAGTTCTGGACGGAAAACTTCTGGGTACGACGTGAGGAGATGGGCGTAGGCATCCGTGGGTGCGCTGATGTGGAGAACGAGGTTAGAGGGGGCGTGTTGAAGAGGTGTCGACAAGTACGAGTCTGCGTTGACCAATCGTCGGTGGGCGACATCGACCAGAAGGTGGAAATGAGAGAGGAAATCCGCACCGAGGATTGGCATTGTGACGTAAGCAACGAGAAACTTCGAATTGAATTTACCGTTTCCAAACGATAATGTGTGGTTCTCGTAACCGTACGTGGGTATCGCAGATCCGTTGGCAGCTACTAAGCGGACGTCGGCATATATAGACAGACTACGTCGTGCCTTGAAGAGTTTCCTTGGCAAAAGAGAACGACAAGGACCCGTGTCTACCAAAAATCGCACGCCCGTTCCTGCATCCTGTAAAAAGAAAAGATTAGAAACATGGGAGGCCACCGCCGCAAGCGATGGCATACTTACACGTTTTTTGGCCACTGACAATTCTTGGCACATTTCTTCGCGGTTGCCCCGAATCTGAAGTGGTAGTAGCAAAACTGCGGCAGATGGGAGGTAGTAAGTGGCTGTAGAAGTCATTCGTTGGGGCGCGAGCGATTGGTGGGTGGTGGGCGGCTTTGTCGCCGCTTCGGCACGTCACGGGGTAGGCGTGTATGTCCTACGGCATTCATGTCAGCTTCGGTTGACGTTGAATACGCATCCTCGTCGTCAGGGGTGGAGGCGTTGATGGAGGTCTTGAAGTGGCTGTCCATAAGGGCGTCGGCTTTGGTCATCAAGTCCTTTATGGGTAAACTATCGACATCGGGTATGGCAGCGCGTACAGGTTCGGGTAAACGGCGTATCTAAAGGGCACGAAGTAGGTTCACCTCACGAGGAGAGCCGTCTGCGGCAGGTTGAAGGCGAGCGATACTGGTTATTTCCCTGAGGGCAAGCAAAGCCCTTTGGTCCCCCAACGGTTGTTGCGAGAGCTGAAAAAGCTTTGCTATACGGGCGGCTTGCGACGGCGAGTACTGCTGCAGAAGGTATGTTTTGAGGGCGTCATACGCCATTGGGGTGTCTCCTTGTTCACAAAGCCAGTCGGATATTTCTGTGAAGGTGTCCTCGGGTATCGCCGCGAGAACATAATCCGCTTTGGTGGTTGAGCGAGTCACGCCCCTGATACGGAAGTGGACTTCTGCACGTTGAAACCAAGCAAACGCCTCTGCGGTGGCGAACTGTGAAAGTTTCAATGGGGTGGCCGCAGCGCCAACTGCTGCAGTAGAGTCCGTCTCCATCATAGTACCAACGATGGAGGGGCGAGGGAGGTGGGGGTGGAAGGCAGTGGGAGCGAGTCGACTTCCAGGGTCACCAATGTGACGGCGCCGAGTAAGGTTGGGAACTCAAAGGCAGGTTGGAAACGACTGAGTTATATTATTGTAGAACTCTCTCCTTATATACAAAATCTCAAGGCAACAGGACATAACAAGTTCACAAGACAGACAATATTACAGAGGAAAGACCAGTCATGAATTTTCATGTTCGTTTTAGTGTCAGGGAAGAGCGAAGATACAAGCATAATATATACAAAAGGAATTATGTACAATTGTGTGAAACACGGTTGGTACATGCATGATACTACAAGAAAGTTTTCTTTACTATAATTTTCCCTATTGTTATTACCAAAGAACCCTTAGTTAGCCTTTCCTTAATACATTATAGATACATGCCAATGAGCTAGTTTTACGTGTTTTATTATGTACCATAAATTGCATTATACTTTTATTCATATGAGTTTGAATTAAAGCAATCCATGTTTGCCAATGGTTATTCTCGTATAAGCGGATGAGCAACTTGGTGGAGTAATGAGAGCTTTGGGTGTGGAGGAAATGCCCCCCTAAATCTCGATAAAGTCACTGGCAGCAGGGTGACGGATGGGTTTGAGGCGATGGACAAACGATCTCTTTAGCTTTTACTCCTGATGCATGGTGGTAGATCTCACTAGAATTAGTATGGGCCGGCAGGGCTCACTTGCCTTAGCCAGATAGGCACTGCGCATCACAAGCAACTGGCTATCAATTCATATGTCTAGCCAATGAATCCTTTATGAATTTATTCAGTCATGGATAGAGAAGAAGAAAGAATAGCCCCCAGTCCCGAGCATAGCGGGGTGCTATGAATCTCCTAGTTTATACATACTAAAGAAAAATTTAAAATATGTAATTGGAATGATATAACCATGAATCAGATTGGGAAGTTACAGCACGCGGAGAGTGAATTTATGAAATATAGTTTTGCTATCTACGCCATAAGTGAAACACGTTGTAAAGGGATCGGTAAGGACACTTTAGACTAAGGAAATATATATATATATATATATATATATATATATATATATATATATATATATATATATATATATATATATATATATATATATACATATATATATATATATATATATATATATATATATATATATACATATATATATATATATATATATATATATATATATATATATATATATATATATATATATATATAGATACATATATATGTGTATATATATATATATATATATATATATATATATATATGTATATATATATATATATATATATATATATATATATATATATATATATATATATATATATATATATATATATATATATATATATATATATATATATATATATACTCAGGAAGATGAGATGGAGCTGGAAGAGAAGGGGTAGGAATGATAATTACAGCAAGAACAGAAAAGGCACTAACCGAGTGGAGAGCTGAAAAAGTAGATTGTTACTAGCAAAGCAGTGCAATATGAGTATTATGGTTTGCTATGCCCCAACAAATGATTCCCCTGAAGAAAGGAAAGATGAATACTATGAAGAACTGCAGAGGGTAATACATGAGATCCCTGAGAGAGATATGAAAATTGTGATTGGCGACATCAATACTAAAGTTGGAAGAAATAATTAAGGGGTAGAGAATGTGATGGGTTTCGAGTGTCTTGGCGAAGTTGCAAAGGAAAATGGAGCATATTTCATAAATTTCTGTTGAGCAAACAATCTTGTCATTGGAGGTACTCTGTTCCAACATAAGAACATCCATAAGTATACATGGACTTCACCATGTGGCAATAATAAAAATGAGATAGATCACATTGCCATTAATAAAGAGAGAAGGAGGACTCTGAGAAATGTAAGAAGCTATAGAGGTGCAGATATTGGTAGTGATCACCAGCTCCTCATTGCCACACTGAAATTCAAACTGAATGCACTCAACAAAAAGATAGATAGAATACCCAAGTTTGATACAACTAAGCTTCAAGAGGAAGAGCACAGAGAAACATTTGCAATTGAATGTAGGAATCGATTTGCAGTCTTAGAGACTTTAAGAGACGAAGAAGAGACAATTAATGAAGAATGGTGTGATATTAAGAACATATATCAGTCAATTGGTAGTGAAGTCTTGGGACAAACAGTAACAAGGAGAAAGACATGGATATCTAATGATACTTGGGATACTATAAAAAGGAGATAAAAACAGAAATTGGTTGTTGAAAGTGTTCGAGGAAGTAATGAAAATTACAAGGTAGAGCATGCTAAGTATTCCAGTATTGATAGCAAGGTCAAAAGAAAAGCCAGGAATGACTGGAGAGAGTATTTAGACAGTAAAGTAGGTGAGGCCGACAAAGCTATGAATTCAGGAAGTGGCTCTGGTGTGAGAGTTGCTAATGAACTAATTCATGAAATCTCGACTGGGGCAAAGACGAAGAAGCATATACCCATCAAAAAGAGAGATGGCTTTGTTATAGCAGCAGAAGATGCAGAAACACAACGTTTGATGGAACACTTTAGTGAGGTTATGGATAGGACATATGAAGGGAATAATTTGATTGATATACCTGAAGCTGATGAAGACCTTGATGTACCCATGCATGAGTTCAGTGTGTTTGAAATTGAAGCTATCCTAAAAGAGACTAAAGAGATGGAAAGCCATGGGATACGATGGAATAACTGCCGAGATGATACTGGCCAAAAAGGAAGTGACTACCAGACTACTTACAAGATTATTTTGTAGAATGTGGCATGAAGAGGCAAAACCTGATGAAGGGGAGTTAGGAGTGTTAGTGAAAATAGCTAGAAAGGGAGACCTGACTGATTGCAATAATTACAGAGGCATAACACTTACGTCAGTTGTTATGAAAATGTAAAGTATGCTTATTCATAAGAGACTGGAGAGAAAGATTGATGAAAAGCTAAGAGATGAACAAGCAGGATTTAGACAAGGTAGTAGTTGCATTGACAAAATTTAGATATTGAGACGTTGTACAGCAATGCGTAGAATATAGAAATCCCCTTTTGATGGTATTTGTGGACTATAAAAAAGCCTTTGATAGTGTGCACGGGCCAATTTTGGAGAGTCCTGCGTTATTATGGAATTCCTCATAAATATGTAAATTTGATTAAGTCTGTTCATAAGCATAGCAAGTGCAAAGTTAATGTTAATGGAGTCCTATCAAGAGAGTTTCCAGTGAACAGCGGAGTACTCCAAGGGAATGTGTTGTCAACTAAGTTGTTTATCCTCCTCATGGACTTTGTAACGTATAGAACAGTCAGAGATGGTGGAGAAGGGTTGGACTGGATTGGTGATAGGAATTTAGAAGATCTAGAGTATGCTGATGATGCTGTCCTTCTTAGCAGAACACCACAGGATTTGCAATGTTTGCTCACAAGAATGCATGAAATATCATACGAGGTGGGGCTGAAGATAAATAGAAGACAGACCTGATGAGAATGGAGTATACAATAGAAGATGAAATATCATTGGAAGGAAAAAGGATTAATGAGGTAGAATCATTTAAGTATTTAGGAACAATGATCTCCAACAAAGGGTCTTTAGAATTAGAGTTTAGTGGAAAATTTAAAAAGCAAATCAGACAATGGCTAGGATAGGTAAAATTTGGAAATCAAATTGCCTAAAATTTCATTAAAAAATCAGACTATATATCAGTGAGATTGGTGTTACTCTATGGACATGAGTCATGGTATGAAAATGAAACAATCTCCAAGAGATTTAGTATATTTAAGAATTAAGCCCTCAGAAGGATATTGAGTGTTAAATGGCAGGACACGATTAGAATGAAACTCTAAGGGAGATTACTCGAGTACCATATGTGGATGAGATCATGATGAGGGGTAAAAGGAGATGGTTTGGGCATGCTCTTCGCACTCTCCAAGAGAGACTAGTTCACAAAACGTTTAACTGAGCTGCACAAGCCACTACAAGAATTGGAAGCCACAGGCCTACGTGGCCTAGGACTATAAATTGCGAAGTAGGAGATGATGAATGGAGAAGTATTGAATTAAAAGCTCAAGACTTAGACGACTAGCGAAATATAACCGTGGCCCTTTGTATCAATAGGCGTAGGAGGAGATGATAATGATGAGGTTACAACTCTAGGTCTAAAAGCAGGATGCTAAATTATAAGCTCAAGAGCTCCAACAAGGAAAAATTTCTCAGTGAGGAAAGGAAATAAGTAGATAATTAAATCATATGAGAAGTGATGAACAATTAGAATATATTTTGATAATAGTAACGACATCAAAATAAATCTTTCACATATAAACAATAAAAATTGACTTATGTCACCAGTTGCAACATGATCTAATTTTTACAAGTTTCCTCTTTTGAAGTGTGACCGATTCATATAACCCGATAGGAAGATCATTCTACAACTTGGTCAAAAATGGAATAAAACTTCTAATATGTTTTGTAGTACTAAGTCTCATAGATAATTCATGACTATTAGAAATAACTTTATGCCTAGTATTACGAATACAATGTTATTATCCGCGAAGATCTGAAAGTAAAAGATGGTCAGAATTAAGAGAAATTTTATGCAACATGCATAACGAACTAAATGAACAAGAGTGCCAGAGATTATTATGTAGACTAGATTTAAGAAATTAAATAGGCCATAAGTTGCTGTCCAACAAATTAATATGAGAGTCAGCAGCTGAGGACGCAACAGGAGAACAATACGCGAAACAGGGTAAAATGAGATAATTAAAACAGATTAATCACCGAAAATATCACAAGACATTCTCAATAAACTAACAATTAATGAGCAATAGAAGAAGAGACATGAGTGATTCTACGTCGAAAACCAAACTTAAAATTTTCCAAGTCATGCAGAGTTGAAGATACATTATCAATGCTGAGTGAGATCCAATGTCTTCGAATTTCTTCCAATCCTACTTTGAATTTTGCAAGAATTTAACTTCATGCACCATAATTTGATCCATGCACTAATTCTAACTAGATCTCTATAGCATCATCTGCATTTGCAACGAGCTTATTTTCTAGGCCAAACCACCTGCAATATATATAGAGAATGAAGTGTAATGGACCTAGAACACTGCCCAGACGAACACTAGATATCACATTCCTATACTCACTATGATGGTGCCTATCAACAACAACTCTTTGCGATCTATTACTTAAAGATTCGATAATGATGCTAAGGAGAGACCCAGCCACTCCCAACTGTTTGAATGTGAAAACAAGGGTCTCATGATTAAGACGGTCTGAGGTAGCACTAAAATACAGGAAATTATAACACCCCTATATATTCAAATAAGGAAAGAAAATAAAATTTACTATATAACTTTATGGTGTTGGAATGGCTTAGGGTATTAGTAGTATGTAACAAGAAAAATGTAATAGAGACGATTTATGAACGAAAGGAACGTTCTCATTACATAAACAAAAAAAGCTATGCATAGAGAATATTAAAAGCAGACCCATGAAAGCGGGTTATGATTGTGATATGTATACAACAAGAATTATGTAATTGAGAAAAGTAAGACATAGCCATTGTAATATCAACTCTCATTTTGAAAACATCATACCCAGAACTGAATGATTAGCCTAGCACTGCTTCATGGAATTACATCGTTAAAAGATTTCGAGTAATTACATGTGATTTATGTCATTTATAATTGTAATTACAATTACCATATCAAAATACAGTTATAACTATAATTTCAAGGCTGAGGAAAACCGGAAATGCAATAATAATTATCATTAATGACTTTTTTATAATTCATAATTCAATTGGAGTTACAGAAACAAATATACCATTTGTTAAGCAATTATATTTCTTGCACCCATTGCCATATAAAACACAAAGAAATTGCATATCTTGGAAAAAAATATGTCTACCCGATTTTGGTCTCCTTTTAAAACCTATTTTCAACAAATGTAACTTTAGACTTGTAATTGTTTAAGTAAAAATACAAAAGATAGTGACTTATAAAACTAAACATCCTACAAAAATTAACATAAGCATAAATACTTCTCTGCACATCAATTGCCTAACTATATTGTGTGAAAAATTATATTGTTTTAAGAAAATAAAACTGAAATATATGAAACAACATTTTAATAAATCAGAATACAAAAGTCTTTCACACAAGACGTAAAATAATCACTATCAATCAGATTTTACGCTTATGGTAGTTGGCTTATTAAGATTCGCCTTAAAAAAAAAAAAAAAAAAAAAAAAAAAAAAAAAAAAAAAAAAAAAAACACCTTTTCTATTGGACTTAATAAACAAGAGTTTTCGGGAGGTGGGACCTAATATTACCCCATTTCTGGCGTAGGTATTGTTACCCTATTTCTGGCGTGGATATTATTACCCTATTTCTGGCGTAGATGTTTCCTGCTATACTTCATTCTTTATAAAAAATCTATTTACTGTTGCATTAACCATTCAATGAAATTAAAAGAATTATAGTTGCCATTTTAGAAATAGAAATATACAATTACAATTATCTTGGAAATATGTAGATATTTAATCACGTTTCGATCACATTAATTATCATAATTACAGTACTCTAAGACTAAGCCTGCCGATAAGAGTGTTTGCGAATTCTTTGAATATATTAAAAAAAAACTTATGAATTATAAATTAACATTCATCCTATATTACCAAACCTAACATAACCTAACCTAACAAAATCATATGACAGTCAATGCATGATATTCCCAGGTAAACAACTAATGTTCCCAAAATCGATTTTATATTGAATCAAACAAAGCTGTAACTAAACAGATAGTTTAAAGACAGATGACAGAGATAGTGGGTATGGTTACCTAAATAAAAGAACTCACCTGGCAGTAAGGGTATGACAGGGTGCACCTCCTCTGAACGAAGTGTACTAGGAACTTTTGTGTTTAACTGCCTATTGCGTCCATCATTTCTTTATGGAAAGTTGGTAACTAAGGTGATTATACAAAGGAATGTTTTTTTTTCTTTTTATCAATAAAGCGATGAAAAAGTGAAGAAACGTTGTGATAGGCATATACAAATTTCATGAGATTTTTTTTAACGCTGAGGCATACAACTTTCCATATTACTATTCACCTTATGACCATTACTTAAACTCCACATGAAAGAAATATGAGCCCGTTTTCAATTTTTTTTTTTTTTTTTTTTAACTGAAAGTCTTAAACTTGCATGTTCTCAACCACCTATGGATGGTAGACTAATCATCTATACAAACCAACACATTTAACAATTTGTCTCACCACAAAAGTTGGGATTTGTTTTAAGCAGTAATTTTTTTTTTTCCAAATATTTACAATGTAGAATATAACTATTATCAAAATACTCCTAGGTATGATATAATAGTTTTATAAAGATAAAAGAAAATAATAATAATCTGGATCGTTATCTTGGCTTAGAATTGAAAAACAAGAATTTATATTCCCAAGGCAAGGGAAAGCCACTAAACAAAACCATGAAAATATAAAATTGGTGACATTTTGTGCTGCAGTGCATTAATGAACGAGACAACGGACACTTTCGTTGGAACAGAAATTGAGATGGAATTTCGGGCAGTCCTTTAAAGGAAAACAGCTTAGCGCTACCTCCGATAGTCTCTGTTTTATTTGCTCCACTGTCAACTCTATAGGGTATGAAATGGAATGATTGACATTTTGCTATATATGAACCGAACGAGCGGGAATAGGAATATTGCCAGATCCAAAGAGGAGAGATATGCATTTGTATTGCGCAGTATATTCCGTTCTTAGCTGAAATCATAAATGATAAAAAGACTGATACCTTGTAGGAAATAAAGTTTACATAATTTGATTTTGAAATAAAGCATCCTTAAGCAACTAGTACAGATAAACAATAGTCCACATTGTTGGTTGAAATAAATAATATTAGATTTTAATACATTCCCTGAATCAGAGCTTGAGGAAAATTATCTTACTTCAATACCATTAGTTATACAGGTATCAGATTATTTTGTACCGCCATTTATCACACGCTCGCACACTGTAACGGTATTTCTGTTTTTTGGATATTGTTATCACTCTCCCCTCGCACTAACTTGTTTCTGATTGTCTGACCTTGTATGAATCTATTAGAATTTTTGTGACATTCTTTCACAGAAACTGTTGCTATAAAAGCTTGCTGATGGTTAAAATAAAGTTAGTTGCAATTACGCCATCTCTCACTTACCAGCTATCTGGTGCATGTGCACATTGGTAACCACCAAAATGTTCAGCTTCCTCCCACTTTTGCCTGCACTGCTGTGTTTTATTGCTTGATGATGCCGCAGTCAGACACTGACTCTACTATCAACGCCCCGCCCGTGAAGAAACCGTCCTTTGCCAGTGGAGAAGCGTTCACTTGGTTCTAATTTCTTATCAAGCGGATGACCCTGTCAAATACTAAAGTTAATTACGTTCTCGTGGTGTTTACCTAGGACACTTTCCCGGAAAGCTCCAATTGGCTTTGCGAGCGAGGACACACGCCAGAAACGTACGACACCCTCAAATCCTACCTCCTGGAGCAGTGCTTGCCACCACCAGCCGCCCGCATAGCAAAACTTTTTTAACTCTCTCAACAACTGTTGGGGGACCCCAAAAGGCTTTGCTCGCCTCCAGAAAATTACCATTATCGCTCGCTTACAACCTGGCACAGATGGCTCTCTCAGTAAGTGAATCTATTTCATGCCCTTTGGGAAGAGGGCCTAACCAAACCAGTACGTGCTGCTATCCCTGATGTTGATATATTGTCTATGTAGGACCAGAGTACCATAGTCGACGACCTTATAGACAGCCACTTCACTACCTTCTAGACCTCCATCAATGCCTCCACTCATTACGAAGACAATATCTTTTCAACATTGACCGAAGCTGACGTGAATGCGGTAGGACACAGACACCGACCCCATGACGTGCTGGAGTGGCAACAAAGGCGCCCTCCACCCACATATACCACCCATTGCTTGTGCCTATAACCAATGACCTCTCCAGCCACTTCCTGACAACCATTGACTGCAGTTATGGTACTATAATTCTAAATTCGGGACTGCTGCGATGAAATGTGCAAATGGTTGTCAGTGGCCAAAGAACATATATGTAGGTCATCACTTACATTGGTGATCTCCTCTGTCACTAATCGTTTCTTTTTACATGAAGCAGGTACAGGCGTACGATTTTTGGTAGACACGGGTTCTTACTATTCTCTTCTGCAATGGTCCCTCTCCAGGACACGATATATATATATATATATATATATATATATATATATATATATATATATATATATATATATATATATATATATATATATATATATATATATATATATATATATATATCATCGTCATCATCATCTCCTCCTACGTCTATTGAAGTAAAGGGCCTCAGTTAGATTTCGCCGGTCATTTGCATCTTGAACTTTTAATTCAATACTGCTTCATTCATCATCTCCTACTTCGCGCTTCATAGTCGTCAGTCATGTAGGCCAGGGTCTTCCAGGTCTTCTAGTGCCTTTTGGAACACAGCAGCCGGTTTGGTGAACTAATCTCTCTCTTGGGGAGTGCGAAGAGCATGCCCAAACCATCTCCTATCCCTCATCATGATCTCATCCACATATGGCACTTTAATCATCTCTAGTATAGTCTCATTTCTAATCCTGTCCTGCCATTTAACTCCCAATATTCTTGTGAATGATTTGTTCTCAAATCTGCTAAATCTTTTGGAGTTTGTTTCATTGTTATAGCATGACTCATGTCCATAGACTAACACTAATCTCACTAAACTTATACAAAGTCTGGGTTTTAAATGTAATTTCAGGCGATTCGATTTCAAAATATTACTTAACCTAGCTATTGTCTGATTTGCCATTTTTCAATCTTTTACTAAACTCTAATTCTTAAGACCCTTTATTGGAGATCATTAGTTCCTAAATACTTGAATGATTCTACCTCATTAATCATTTCTCCGTCCAATGATATTTCATATTCCATTGGTTACTCAGTTTTAATCATCTCTGTCTTTCTTATAAGTATTTTCAGCCCAACCTCGTTTGATATTTCATGCTTTCTGGTAAGCAAGTATTGTAAATCCTAAGGTGTTCTGCTAACTAGCACAGCATCATCAGAATACTCTAGGTTTGCTAAATTCCTATCACCAACCCAGTCCAATCCTTTTCCCCTATCTCTGACTGTTCTACGCATTACAAAATCCACGAGGAGGATAAACAACATAGCTGACAACACAGTACTCCAAAGTACTCCGCTATTCACTGGAAATTCATTAAATAAGACTCCATTAACATTAACTTTCCACTAGCTATGATTATGAAAAGACTTAATAAAATTTTCTTTATTCTTTAATAACGCAGAACTCACCTCAAAACTGGCCATTGCACACAATCCAAGGCTTTTTCATATTCCACAAATGCCATCAAAAGGGAATTTTTATATTCTACGCATTGCTTCACATGTCTAAAAATTAAAATTTTGTCAGTGCAACTTCTACCTTTTCTAAATCCTGCTTGTTCATCTCTCAGCTTTTCATCAATCTTTCTCTCCGGTCTCTTTTTAATATGCATACGATATAACAATTGGTGACATAAGTGTTATGACTCTGATGGGTATTTTCTTCGTCTTCTTTGCCTTAGTCAAGATCTCATTAGTAA
>NC_090725.1:148477037-148484537 GCF_036898095.1 Palaemon carinicauda
TTACCAAATTTGCCTTTTTCAACACCTCAAATAGTGCCCTAATACGTTTTAAATGGGTTTCCCAATCATCGCTATAAATAACAATATCATCAATATACACAACACATCCTTCTAAACCATGGACTAAAGTATTCATTAACCTCTGAAAGGTAGCAGCCGCGTTCTTCATACCAAACGGCATAACTTTACATTGAAACAATCCCTGTGGTGTTACAAAAGCAGACAGGGCCCTTGCCCGCTTTGAAAGAGGAACTTGCCAATAACCTTTCAACAAATCGAATTTGCTAATGTATTTGGCCTTCCCCATTCGATCAATACAATCCTCAATTCGAGGTAATGGATAACAATCAGATTTAGATAACTCATTCAACTTACGGTAATCAAAACATAACCTGAAATCACCGTCGGATTTCTTGACCAATACAACAGGTGATGACCAAGGACTTTGACTAGGTTCAATTAGGTCATGTTTTAGCATATAATCCACTTCCTTTGCTACAACCTCATTTTTGAAGGGATTCAACCTGTAAGGAGATTGTTTCACAGGAGTGGCGCTACCTACCTCTACATCATGTTCAAGAACCGAAGTCCTACCCGGTACATCCGAAAATAATTCTTTGTAATTAGATACTAAATTTTTCAAAGACCTTTGTTCTTCCTTACCTAAATGTGAAATTACTCCCGAAAATTTTTCCAAAGACTTTCTATTATCCGACCGCCATTCACATCCATTAAAACAATTATCATCAATACCCTCCCCCTCTGAAAAAGAAAAATGGTTATTGTTCTCAGAATCTACCGTGTTCCCAATAGTTGCCACAGGAATGACTTTTTCCCGTTCCATATAAGCTTTCAACATATTTACATGACACAGTTGAAAAGGTTTCCTTCTTTGAGGTGTCTCCACTAAATAGTTAACTTCACTTACTTTTTTCAAAATTTTCCAAGGACCTGAAAAAGAAGCTTTCAATGGATTCCCTGGGAAGGGTAACAAAACCAATACTTTATCGCCTACCGCAAAGTCGCGTGCCTTGGACCTCCTATCAAAGAAAAACTTCATTCTTTTTTGGCTACATAATAAGTTTTCACCCGCAAATTTCCAAGCCTTGGTTAATTTATCGCCTAGATTAGACACATAATCCAATAAATTAACCTCAGGGACGTCTCCCTCCCAAGACTCACGAACCACATCAAGAGGCCCTCGAACACAATGGCCAAACACAAGGCTGAAAGGCGAAAAACCTAAAGACTGACTTGGGACAGAACGAAAAGCGAACAACAAATAAGGTAATTCCTTATCCCATTCAGAACCATTAATCAAACAATATTTCTTTACCATGGATTTCAGGGTCTGATGAAATCTCTCCAGAGCTCCCTGGCTTTCCGGATGATATGGAGAAAAGGTCACATGTTTTATATTTAACTCTGCCATTTTATCTCTGAAATACCTGCTAACAAAATTAGAACCACAATCCGATTGAATAATCTTAGGCATCCCAAACCTGGTAAAAAAGTCAATTAGTACATCTACAATTTTAACACTTTTTATTGTACGTAGTGGTATTGCCTCGGGATATCGAGACATCCTATCCATGATTGTCAAAATATACTCATTACCACTACGCGTCTTCGGTAATGGTCCAACCACATCAATAATGACTTCCTTAAAAGGTTCGGAAACTACGGGAATAGGACATAGAGGCGATTTTGGAATCCGCTGATTGGGTTTACCGACCCTCTGGCACACATCACAACTATTGACAAACTTCTTTACATCTGCCTTCAACTTCGGCCAATAATAATTCCCTAACAATTTGCAAGAAGTTTTATGAATTCCAAAATGGCCGGCCAGACCACTTTCGTGCGCCAATGACATTAACTACTTCCTGTAACCAAAAGGAACCATTATCTGTTTCACAATTTCATAATCAACATTATCCACCCCAATAGGCCTACTCAACCTATATAAAATATTATTAAATATCTTAAATTTGGGACCAGTCATATCAGACACCTCCCCTGACTCGATAGGGAGTTCCCGAAACTCCTTTTTCTGGGCTTTGATTAGCTCTTCAGTGGTCCAATTTACCTTGTCCGTTAACATTCCAAGATCTACAGCTAGGCTATCACTACGATCTAAACTACTTAAATCTACATCAATTGTTGACTCTGCAGCGTCAACAATTCTAGCACTAGAACGAGTAACTGCTGCTACTTCACTATCAGGGTTTATCAATATCGGACAATTATTATTCTTCATAGCCACATCATTCCCTAACACAACATCAACCTCCTTAACCGGGAATTTATCAACTATGGCCAATTTCAAATCTCCTGCAAAGGAAGGGCAGATTAAATTAAAATTTTCAATAGCATATGACTTTACGGAATCAGGAAAACCAGCCAATAACACAAATTCCCCACTTTTGGGTACAAAATTACAAGGTAATGCCTGCCTTAGTATCAAAGACTGAGCTGCACCGGTATCACGCAAAATACGCACTCGTCTTTTCTCGGACGAATTGGCGAAGGAGACACTACCGAAGGACAAATATCTGTCAAAACAACCAGGTAGTCATTGATCAGCGGATGTTGTTGGGGTAGGTTCTCTCTCTCTCTCTTCCACGCCCATCACTGGCCTAACATTAGCATTTTGAGATTTTCTAAACGCATAACACATACTCTTTACGTGCCCCTTCTTATTGCAAAAGAAGCAAGTCAATGTTTTCAATTTCTCTGGATTGTATATATTTGGCCTATTGCCTCTGTTAGGAGAAAAATTATTATTAGCATTACCCTGATTATTATTACTTCCCTGATTATTTCTACTAAATACCTTAGCATTATTATTAGGATTAGCATTATTATTCCTACTCATCTTAACCCAACCAGAATTCACCTTTGTCGTTACTCCCCCTAACTCACTCTTATGAGACAAGCAATATTCGTCACTAGCGATGGCTACCTCCTGAACAGTCTCGAGTTTTAACTCTTCGAGGTGGACCTTCAGCTTATCCGGGACACACCTCTTAAACTCCTCCACCAACATTAACTCCTTCAATTTCTAAAAATCTCCCACCTCCTTGGACTTAAACCAATCGCTAGCATACTGTTCCTTCGCCCTGGCAAATTCAACAAAAGTTTGTTCCCTACATTTTTCTAAGTCTCGGAAGCGTTGCCTATAAGCTTCAGGGACTAACTTATAGGCCTTCAAGACAATAGCCTTCACACTCTCATAATCTGCTGATAGATCCTCCTCCAGCGTTACATATACCCTCTGAGCTCTTCCAACCAATTTACTTTGTATAAGAGTGGTCCAATACTCTTGGGGCCACTCCAACCTTGCAGCAATCCTCTCAAACGATACAAAAAATTCTGCTACATTATATTCTTCAAATTTAGGTACAAATTTGAGAGCCTGCGATAAATTGATAGCAGGAGTTACTAACCTATTTGGGGAATGGGCGGGGGAAAAAGAACCTGGGTTTCTCATGGCAATCTCATGCTGCCTCTCTTTTTCTCTTTCCCCTGCCTTAAACTTTTCCATTTCAAATTCCATTTGTCTCAGGACAATCTGCTTATCCAAAATTTCTATAGACACTACTTCATCCGGTTTCACCTCTTGTTCCCCACCTGTCTTTACAGTTTTAACATAATCATAAATGAGCAATAGCAATACACCCTTTCTTATGGACACATCATATTCCAATTCAAAATGTTCTGCTACAATTTCCAAGTCTTCCCTATTTAACTCTGCCAACCTCTCTTGCCATCCCTCTCCTCCAAGGAGTTCTAGTACGTTAACAACCATGATTACTTATTCAAACAAAATACTAAATTTGCACAAAACAACACCGAGGAGGTGAAAATACACTGCCTGAAAAATTTCCCCAAGAATTAACTTTGCACAAACACTGGTGAATACTCAGGAACGAAATATCCTGTCACGGTCGCCACTTGTGATGGCTGGCTTTGACCACCACACAAAACACTACACTTTTCAAATAGTATTCACCATCATACAGTACTAAATCCACTGAAGGTGGAATAGTAACCAAAACATCAATACGAGTGCAAAGTCAACTCAAGGGGACAAAGAAAATACCACCAAAATTTCCTTAATTTTAATACATAATAACTAGACAGAAATAACACCTGAACCACAATAATACATTAATAAATGATACACACTCAATCTTAACTCCCTGTAAAAGAAAACAATTATACAATTACGGAAAGGTCATCAACACATGCATACTAAATGGAGAGAGGGTCCAGAAAGGAGAAGGCCAACGAAAAGTGAGAACAACCTAACAAATACAAACTAAATATCCCTATCTAGTGGACGATGGCTGGTTTGATTGAAAGGCTTTCACAAGCTCCAGTAATGACGTCAGCTGACAGGTCGTGATCGCGATACTTAAATAGGCATAAATATTATTACCTTGGGACAGAGAGGTCCCCTTGGCTTTTACTGAACCAAGGGCAGTGCACAAAATGTTAAGATGATCTGGGTCCTTGCTGCAGAGAAAGGATATCCAAAAAGCTAAATAGCTTCACACTGTAGCTCTGCAATGGCGAGGAGTAAATATAATCCAGTAGCAAATGTCGTGCCCTTCAATGTTGGAGGCTCAGAAACACACTAAGGAACCATCCTCAAAAAAAAGCCCCTCCAAATCTCCGTTCACGCAGGAGCGCAGCCACGTAATCCACACCACTTGAAAATATAAAACAGCCGTTAGTCCATTATAAACACTAACATAACCACCAGTGAAAAGACAAACTATCAAAAAAAAAAAGTAAACAATAAGTCTACAGTATAATAAACCTTATACATCTATAGAAACTTAAATAATTTAGAAAAATTAAAGCAATAATGTTACAATATATATATATATATATATATATATATATATATATATATATATATATATATATATATATATATATATATATATGTATATATACATATGATTATATATGTTTATATATATATAAATATATATATATATATATATATATATATATATATATATATATATATATATATATATATATATATATATAAAGAACTGTTCCAATGAATATGTCATCTTAGGAACCATGAAGTAAAATGAAATTGGTCAGGACTTAACCTTTTTTACTTTTTTATCTTTTCCCTTGTGGTTGAGTAGTATATATATATATATATATATATATATATATATATATATATATATATATATATATGTATATATATATTTATATATATAAATATATATATATATATATATATAAATATATATATATATATATATATATATATATATATATATATATATAGATATATATATATATATATATATATATATATAATATATACATATATATATATATATATATATATATATATATATATATATATGTATATATATATATATATATATATATATATATATATATATATATATATTTATATATATGTATCTATATGTATATAAATATATATATATATATATATATATATATATATATATATATATATATATATATATATATATATATATATATATGAATATATAGATAAAAGGGGAAAATGTAGGAATTAACATTAATCGGAAATAACTTAAGAACACGAGATTTACAGGTGACAGTTTTGTTTAGTAAATCATAGGAGGAATTACAAAAGGTGATTGAATATTGTAAAAGGAATAGCAGAGGTTAGACTGAAAATTAATATGAGTAAAACGAAGTTAAGGTTTAATGAAAATGCAGAGACTAGAAATAACAGTTATGGATGAATATTTAGATATCTTTAATAAATACGACAGACAATTCAGTGCTTCCCCAGGACAAAAGAACCATAATAAAAGAATGACATGCGTAGGATGGAGAGCTTTTGGTAAACAAATTGAGATCAAGAAATGTATACTGCCACTTTCTCTAAAAAGAAATGAGCTTAATGAAATTGTCTAATTAGTTTTAATATATTCATCAGAATCTTAAGCCTTACTAAAGCATTAGAACATAGGCTACAGTCTATTTTTTTTAGCGGTGCATATTTGCACCTTCTCACAGGGTAATGTGAATAGAAACTTATTTACTAACCTATATTTCTCCATCATATATATGTTTTGTCAATAAACAATGTGAAATAATTAATATGTTATAAAAGTATTGCCATGGTAAGTCTAAATTCAATAACACAATCCGCCGAAGTCTACGACAGCAGCTTATTTTCGGATGCACGCTTTGTAATTTTGTAATTTTTCACATATTTTAACACAAATTGGGATAAATTACACTCAGCATATGTTAAACATGCTATTATAAACTTTTTTTGAATACCAGAATTTACCAAAAACATGGAATTAAGAAAACCTGACATTGTGAAAACTTATAGGGAGGTAAAAGAACAGCCTGCAACAGCCTGGCGGGAAAATACTCCCTTCTTTTATATGTGGGATATTCGCACTACGATTCCTTATGTTTTGTACCTTACGTCAGTAAGTATGTAAATGATAATAACAACGTAAATTTCATGCTGTGTATCAAGTATAGCCTATTCTATAAACCTGTTCAGCAGCTCACATTATATCAAATGAAATTAAGCATAATATTTTTTTTTCATTCCCACCTCTACACCATTTTAATGAGACTAGTACGTGCTTTCCTTCAAGAAAACACTTTCCACAGAGGATAAGAAATAAAGAATCGTAGTGCGGATATCCCATATATGAAAGAAGGGATATCGGGAAAATATATAGTTATTAGGTGAGGAAGACGAATGTGGGAAAATACTAAGAAAAATATTACGAAGAGAGACAATGAAAGACTATTTAAACTAAAAGGAATAGGCCGAACTATATTACAAAAAAAAAAAGAAAAAAAAAAAGAAACTGCGTCCATGACAGTCAGAAGGGAATGTTCTCCCGCCAGGGCGCTGCAGGCTGTTCTTTTACCTCCCCATAAGTTTTCAGAAATATCGGGTTTTATTAATTCCATGTTTTTGGTAAATTCTGGTATTCAAAGAAAGTTTATAAACACGTGTTTAACTTATGCTGAGTG
Organism: Palaemon carinicauda; assembly: GCF_036898095.1. Taxonomy (NCBI): domain Eukaryota; kingdom Metazoa; phylum Arthropoda; class Malacostraca; order Decapoda; family Palaemonidae; genus Palaemon; species Palaemon carinicauda. The sequence continues at coordinate 148,484,085 of NC_090725.1, forward strand.
TAATTTATCCCAATTTGTGTTAAAATGTGTGAAAAATTACAAAATTACGAAGCATGCATCCAAAAATAAGCTGCTGTCGTTGACTTCGGCGGATTGTGTTATTAAATTTAGACTTACCATGACATACTTTATAATATATTTATTCTTTCACATTGTTTATTGACAAAACATATATCTGCTGGAGAAATATAAGTTAGTAAATAAGTTTCGATTCACCTTACTTGATAATTATTTGAGAACAATGAAGGTGTTCGGACAAAAATACATCAGAGCAATCAGGTATCAGGAACCTTTCCGAACTAAAAGGGCACCCCTGTGAATTAGGGCAAATATGCACCGCTAAAAAAAATAGACTATAGTTAATACTGAGAGACCTATGGAAACAAAATGATGGTAATTACAGTAAGAGAGAGAAGTATATAGATAAGAGAGAAGAATACAGTACAGAGTATT
>NC_090725.1:148487037-148492037 GCF_036898095.1 Palaemon carinicauda
CTGAATGTTAATATTGTGTGTTTTAAGTTTGGCAAGAGAAGCCATATTAGTTGGTTAAGCCAACCGAAAGAAGTCGCTCAAGTGATTAAGGATAATTCAACTTCACAGAATGCGAAAACGAAGGAACAATCGGGAAAGGACGAACCGGAAAGTGTTTACACGACGAACAGGACAAACCCAAACAGCGTGGATACCTGTAAACCATATATTTATGAAGGTATATTACCAGTAATAAATGGGAGTGAGCAAACTTCGGTCAAGATATTGCGAGACACAGGTTGTAACTATAGTGGGGTGATGGGAGGAGTACACCCGTTGGTGGAACAGTCTCTCAGATGAGACTGTTATTTTGAAGGGAATAGGAGGTGAAGAGGTTACCCCTATTTGCCGTTTGAAACTGTCATGTGAGTTGGTGACAGGTAATTCTGATTTTGCGGTAAAGGATCCATTGGCTGTCGAAGGAGTAGACATCCTGCTGGGTAATGAGGTTTGTGGACCGCCATTTGAGCCTTGTCCCATTGTAACGGAGAAACCATGGAAGTATAGTCCTATGACTGAACTCGAGAAGGACTACCCGTATTTGTTTCCTAGCTGTGTGACGACTAGGAGTATGATGAAGGAAGTGGCTGGAAAAGAAGAAAAAGAAATCACAGGATCGACAAACTTTGAGGATTTGTTTTCCGAAGAAGAGGATTTCCTTGGTGGTACGCAAGAAGAGAACTCGCAAGTAAACCCGACCGAAGAGGAACAACAAACGAGTGGAAAAGTAGACAAAGAAAAAAAAGACCTGGAAGATATAGAAAACTCAGCGTTAGAAGTAGAACAAGTGAGTAGGAAAGGCTGACAGGATTGCAACAGAAGGATGCAACATTAACAGAGTTATTGTACCGTGTGATGAACAAGATGGAGGTACAGCAGTCTCCGACCTGTTATTATCTTAAGGGAACCATCCGCTATGATATTTTGACATAAAAACTTTCAGAAATTTAGAATAGTTTTATTGTTTCTATGTATGCAGAAACATATCATACATGCTCTCCAGAAGTTTCAGCCAATTATTTTTTACAAATAATTAAGATATAGCAGTCTTTAAATGATGACATCATCCTTATCCCGTCTTCTGCATGACTGAGTTTGACAGAATCGTCTCTGTTTGTTTATTTTTACATAAATATATATAGTAGTTTTTTTCACTGTTTCGAAATCTCGTACGTCGGGCAAAGATGGAAGGCATTGCTAAAGGGTAGGTGAACCAAAACTACGAGCTACGAGAGCAGAGGATGGAGTTTCTAAATACGTTATAATGCATGTTTGTTTACTTGCAGTTTGTATGTACATTGTGTTTTCACAACGTCCTTGTGAACTTTATAGCAAGGCTAATGTTAACTGAGATCATAGAAAACTAAAAGTAAGCAACTTTATTGTAACTCAATATTATTATGAAAAGAACTTCTCCTTTTTTTAATACAAACAGAAATAACCTTCATTTATTTTACAAGAGAATTTTGATTGAAGGTATATATCTATAAGCATTTACACATACCTAAATATTTATTCAAATTGTTTCTTACATCTCCATGATCATTTTCGATTTTTTTTTCTCGTCTTCATGTTGATAGCATTATTTAAGTGTTCTAGCCTAAATGTTATAGGTATTTTTAAAAATAATTCAATGTTGTGTTTAGGGACTTTACCTCCCGATCGTTGCAATTCAGCAATGAGAGTTTTTCTGCATGCTGTCCTAATGAAAGTGATGACACATGAATTGTGTTGAAGACTTCTCGGGGGAAAATTAATTGTGAAGAAAACTCCTCTGATAACATCAACAGCTCACCTCTATTTGCTATCCCAATCCACGATTCGTTTGCATTTTTAAAAACTTTCATCTTGCTTCCTAGTTGTAGATATTTTTTTGGAAACTTTTTTGACAAAATAACCACCTATATATTCAAGAACTTCCTCATCAATTACTGTGGCAGCCATTTTTTTACATTTTCTTCATCCAGACTCGGATTGTTTATATCTTCTGTGGGACATTCAAAATTTAAATCTTTAAACAATGAGCTCATCAAGTATATTTCTATTACCAATTCTCTATTTTGAATTGAATAGAGAGTCATTTGACAACATATCTTGAAGTTGGTTTCTTCACTACTTATTTTGCAAGTTCTTCCAGGGTCAATGACCTAAGCCTAAACTTAAATGAAGCAGCATCATGGGGATTTTATGTACCCTGGATTTGCCTTTTGCAATAGAATGCATGCCCTAAATAAACATGGTTGTAGTTGTAACTTTCAATAGCAATACTGAAAATAATTTATCATTTTTTTAATACAAACAGAAATAACCGTCATTTGTTTCATAACAAATTATTGATTTAAGGTCTTTATATCTATTAGTATTTACACATCTAAATATTTATTTTAATCTTTTCCTTGTATCTCCCTGATCATTTTCAATGTTTGTCTTACTCTTCTTCGTGCTAATAGCATTATTTAAGCGTTTTAGTCTAAATGATATAGATATCTCTAAAAATAATTCAATAATGTTTTAAGGGACTTTTCCTACCGATCGTTGCAATTCAGCAATGAGGGTTTTTATGCATGTTGTTCCTAATGAAAGTGATGACACGTGAATTGAGTTGAAGACTTCTCGGGGAAAAATTAATTGTGAAGAAAATTCCTTTGATAATATCAACAACTGATCTCTATTTGCTATCCTAATCCACGATTCATTTGCCTTTGTACACACTTTCATCTTGCTTCCTAGTTGTAGATATTCTGTAGAAAATTTTTTAACAATATAACCAACCACCTTAATATTCAAGAACTTCATTATCAATTACAGTGGCAGTCGTTTTTTACATTTCCTTCATTCAGAATCTGATTGTTGATATCTTATGTGGTGAATTCGAAATCTAAATCTTTGAATAATGAGCTGATCAAGTATATTTCTAATGCCAGTTTTCTATTTTTAATTGAAGACACATTCATTTAACAACATATCATGATTGTTGCTCTTTGCAATGATGTTGGTTTCTTCAATAATTATTTTACAAGTTCTTCCAGGGTCGATAACCTAAGCCTAAACTTAAATTAAACCGTATCATGGGGATTTTACGTACCCTGTATCTGCCTTTTGCAACAGAACGCATGCCCTAAGCAATGTTGATTCAACGTTTGCGTCACAATGTAACCTACATGTAAAACATCTTTACACATATTTGATAGATTAATAACGAACTTACTAGAAAGAATTATGACTTTTTGAAATTTGTACAGATATATTGTTTCCTGTGATTTTACTTGTCATAAAATCATTACTTTTAGGACCTATTCCAAAGTATTTATTTGAAATTCTTTATTAATCTCAAAACCATTTATTGTTGGTATATCATCATGCACGTTGTTTTATTTTATTATATCAATAGAGTCGTTTATCACCGAGATGAATTCAGATGTAGCTTGCCAGATATTGGATTCCAACAGATCTCTACTTAACAAATGACTTTCAGCATTTGAACAAGATGGCGAGAATAACTCCACATCATACTTGACACGGAGCCTGTGTTGTTCATTATCAGATAGATAGGGCTCATTAATTTTATAGGCCAGCCCATATTATGCACTAGATTTTGGCAAATTTTTACATATGCTTGTGTCAGGAATGAAATCATTGCTTAAGCAAAAACTCGAGTCAGTTAAGTTATTTCCAACTAATTTCATTAAATGGGTGACATCGGCAAAATCTTATATCTCCCTGTCAGCACTTGGGTTCTTGAATGAAAGTGTGGCGAGTGTGATGAGCCCCGAAGGGTGACTCACGGATAATCTTCAGTACGACTGACCTTTTTGTATTGGCCTTGGGGATAAGTAAAGGTACGGATGTATACTTGGAACCGACATCGTTCCCTACTGCTTGTTATGGATCGAAGGAGAGAGACAGCATGATTGCAACTTGCTTTGATGTTCGGTCACAGAAGATAGCAAACATAAAAATTCACTGCAGCACCACAGCTTAGGGCCCTTACATTGACCACTGAGGCGTTCACTGAGTATGTGCATAGAGCACAAGGTCAGACAGCAACATGGCATACAACATTGAAAGCTTGCCCACCAGTATTTGAACGCTCACAGATAGACGAATGACAAGGCCTCAAACAAGTTGGTAACATTGTTTTTACCTTCAGATGTTACAAATATGCCTGATAAAGTACCCAAGATGATCAGTTGTAGCTGCAGTTAAGCTCGACCTTGTGCAACAGACAGGTGTAGTTGTTCTGCATCAAACTACGATACTCAGTTTTGCTGTGGATGTCACGGTGCAGAATACTGTTTTAATGCACAAATTAAATCATATACCCTATCCAATGAAGGTTCCGATGAAGACGAGTAACTTATAAGATATAACTACAGTGATGATGATAAGTAAATATTTTTCTGTAAAATGTTGCCATCCTTGTTTAAAGGTCACTCATGAATGGCATAGGCAAGGGGCAGTGACAATACCCTAGAGACAAGAAAATGCCCTAGAGATCAACCATATACACATATGACAAGCGCTCAAGGCGCCACTCCGCCCAAGCTAGGACCAGGGAGGGCCCGGCAATGGCAGCTGATGACTCAGCTGGTAGTCCTATAGGCTCGACCAAACCCGGCATCTTCAGCTCACAAGGATGGAGAGGTTGCAAACACTACAGGAAATTATCGAGTTTAAGAGGGACTCGATCTCCCCTCCAACAGATCACCAGGCAGGATAGTTTCAATCAGGTTTCAAACAGATGATATGTTGATATGTTTGCATATAAAATGGCTGTGCTTATTGCATACGAGGAACTTTTGATGACGGTATGTTGATTTATTTGCATATGCTTTAATTTTTCTGTCCCTGATATGCAAGACTGAGTGTTGATGATGACAACGGTGTTTGGTATTTATTATAACATCTGCTTCCGTTATCATTTGTAGGATATGGTGTGTTAGTGGTGATATGAGAATATG
>NC_090725.1:148497037-148505382 GCF_036898095.1 Palaemon carinicauda
ATGAATCACAATAAGGTAGTACAAGTAAATTTTGTGTGTTATAGTTTTTTCTGTTATCATTACCGAAAAAAGTCTTTTTTGCTGTTCTTAGGGCATCATCTAACACAATTTAAGGATACTTTAGTTTTTTACCTATTGCTCTAATACCATTTATTTCGTCATCAATATATTCAGGGCTGCAGACTCGGAATGCTCTTAAAAACATAGAAGTAAATACAGATTTCTTAACTTTGTTGCCTTGGTTTGAGTAATAATGGACATATGCCGAGATATTCGTTGGCTTTCTGTATACACTGAACTTGAGACTATTATTACATTTATGTATGCGACAGTCCAAAAAAGGTAGGGTACAATTATTCTCCAGCTCCATAGTGAAATTTATTGATGGTACCAAACTATTCAATCTAAGAAAAAAGTTATCTAAATTTTCATTTCCTGGCCACACACATATTATGTCGTCAATATATCGAAACCATTTTACATTATTAGGTATGATGTTATTTACGATTCTGCTTTCAAAAAATTCCATATATAGATTGCTCAATACTGGGGATAAAGGGTTTCCCATAGCCATACCAAAAGTTTATGCATAAAATCTCCCATTGAATTCAAATTTACAATCTTTTATACATAATTTAATTAATTCTATTAAAGTGTGTTTGGAGAATGGTAGATTCAATTGTCTATTATCTAATGTTTCAGATAAAAATTCCAACATGTCATCAATAGGTACATTTGTGAATAGTGAGACTACATCAAAACTGACAAGCCTACAGGTACTGTTGATCTGTACTTCATTCAGTTTGTTAATCAAGTCTACATTATTTTTTATATTTGAATATGAGATGGTGCCAACTAAAGGATTGAGGATATTCACAAGGTACTTAGATAATTTATATGCTGCTGAACCTACAGAGCTAATTATTGGCCTAGCTGGATAATTTGGCTTATGAGTTTTAATAGTTCCATACATATATGGCAATGTTTGTGATATTGTACAAACCTTTTTTATCAGATCTTCATTCCCTTTTAATAACTCTTTCACTTTTTTGTTGTAACTACTATTCACAAACTCAATTGGATTTTTTCTTAATTCCATGTATGTGTTTCCATCACTCAAGAGGTTTTCCATTTTTTCTATATAATCATTTTTATTCAAGATTACCAGTGCTCCAGATTTATCGGCTTTTGTCAACTTAATATTTCTATCTTGCTTCAATTCGGCAATTGCTCTCTTGAATCGTTTTGGGCAATTTGGAACCACTGGTTTTTTCATATTGCTGTATATAATACCCTTAATCATATTTACTTCTTCTACAGAAATATCACTGAATTTCTCCAGGTTACCCACTCCATTTGTAATTTCTACACTATTCACTGCACTTGATGACATCGAGAAATTTAAACCGTATCCCAAGGCACACTTCACATTTTTATCTAGAATTTTATTTGACAAATTAACCACACATTCTGGATTAACGTTTGTAGTCCACGGGCTACTTTCTATCAGTGCATTGAGTTTCGTGTCATGCTTTTGTTTGAGTTTTCTATACACTTTTTCGTTCATTTCTCCATAGCAGAAACCTCGAAGTGAGTCTTTCCAATCCGTTGGTATTGAGGCTTCAAAATGTCTCCTTTTTCTTGTTAGGTCTTCAAACGCTCTTCGGTTTTTAATTTTCATTGAATTTATATGCCTTTCTAATATACTTCTCTGTATATCACCAAATGGTTGATCTTCTATTTCCAATAGGGATTTCGTTATCATGCATTTCGGAATGACTTGTTCCTCCCAGCATTCACGAAGAAACCGCAGGTGTTCTTTAGTAGTATGGGTGCGTGTGAGGGCGTCTGTAAATTCTCTAATAATATATACCAAGATAGGGAAAGTCGTACAGAAAGTCTGGAAGGAGTACGTGGTATCCATTTATGCGTAAAAATCACAGGAAAACTTGATGCTCAGATGCAGAAGAACCACAAGGAAAATGAAAATACGAAATATACACTTAAGTCCTGACTAATTTCGTGATACTTCCTCAGAGGACTGATTTATTGAGAGAGGTTTCTTACAATTTATAGGGAAAGCAAAAGTACGAACATACATATAGAGATTTAGAGAACAATGACACTCCCTTACCCGCTACCTGGGCTTGACTCAGGTGTTGAGTAGGAGGAGTCCGCAAGCTCGTTAGACACCTGCTAAAAAGGGTCATTTCTAGTGGCGGGTATATTCTTGTTTTCTTCTTATTTTACTTTCAGTACAGTTATTTATATGTCAATGCGGTAGCCTTATCTATATAAATACATAAGCAAAACATACACAAACAAACAAATATATATACATATATACACACATATACATATACATATATATACACACACAAACATATATATATATATATATATATATATATATATATATATATTTATATACATATACATATATTCATATATACATATATATACATACATACAGATACAAATACATATACATATACACAAATACATACACATACACATACATATACATACACATACATATATACATATATATACACATACATATATACATATATACATATATACACATACATACATATGCATATATACATTTATATGTATACAACATTAATATCATAAACATATAATCATGTATATATCAATACTTATATTTACCATAACACTATATAGTGCCAATATACTTATGCATACTATATAAAATAATTGTTTCCTTTAATGAATGGTAGCTTAGGTCTAAATATTAATTTCACACCGACGTTAATTATTCACAATACATTCAATTCTACATTAAGTGGTTAATGTTTTTTTATATAGCTTACAAATTTCTTTACATATAAAGGCGTCGAGTTTATACATTCCATGACCAATATTCAAGTTGTTTTCAAAGGTTTCTTTTATGAAACTGGACTCTATGATGTTTCTTTCTACTAAGTTATTTGAATGAACCAATTTCTTTGCACCTGACCAATTAACAGGGTGATTTTTATCTCTAACGTGGGCAAAGAGTGCATTATTATCTTGAGCATACCTGACCCTTTTCTTATGTTGTTCAATTCTCTTTTCTAGGGCTTTACCAGTTTGACCAATATAGTATTTTTCACAAGCATTGCATGGAATACGATATACACATCCCTTGGTAATGTCAGGAGAATTCTTTATTAAGGCTGTTTTTATTGTATTTTTACTCCTAAATGCTACATTTACATTGAAGTTTTTTAACAGTTGGGGAATTTTTTTAAATGAATCACAATAAGGTAGTACAAGTAAATTTTGTGTGTTATAGTTTTTTCTGTTATCATTACCGAAAAAAGTCTTTTTTGCTGTTCTTAGGGCATCATCTAACACAGTTTCAGGATACTTTAGTTTTTTACCTATTGCTCTAGAAATAAATATGATTAAGGGTATTATATACAGCAATATGAAAAAAAACCAGTGGTTCTAAATTGCCCAAAAAGATTCAAGAGAGCAATTGCCGAATTGAAGCAAGATAGAAATATTAAGTTGACAAAAGCCGATAAATCTGGAGCACTGGTAATCTTGAATAAAAATGATTATATAGAAAAAATGGAAAACCTCTTGTGTGATGAAAACACATACATGGAATTAAGAAAAAATCTAATTGAGTTTGTGAATAGTAGTTACAACAAAAAAGTGAAAGAGTTATTAAAAGGGAATGAAGATCTGATAAAAAAGGTTTGTACAATATCACCACCATTGCCATATATGTAAGGAACTATTAAAACTCATAAGCCAAATTATCCAGCTAGGCCAATAATTAGCTCTGTAGGTTCAGCAGCATATAAATTATCTAAGTACCTTGTGAATACCCTCAATCCTTTAGTTGGCACCATCTCATATTCAAATATAAAAAATAATGTAGACTTGATTAACAAACTGAATGAAGTACAGATCAACAGTACCTGTAGGCTTGTCAGTTTTGATGTAGTCTCACTATTCACAAAAGTACCTATTGATGACATGTTGGAATTTTTATCTGAAACATTAGATAATAGACAATTGAATCTACCATTCTCCAAATACACTTTAATAGAATTAATTAAATTATGTATAAAAGATTGTAAATTTGAATTCAATGGAAGATTTTATGCACAAACTTTTGGTATGGCTATGGGAAACCCTTTATCCCCAGTATTGAGCAATCTATATATGGAATTTTTTGAAAGCAGAATCGTAAATAACATCATACCTAATAATGTAAAATGGTTTCGATATATTGACGACATAATATGTGTGTGGCCAGGAAATGAAAATTTAGATAACTTTTTTCTTAGATTGAATAGTTTGGTACCATCAATAAATTTCACTATGGAGCTGGAGAATAATTGTACTCTACCTTTTTTGGACTGTCACATACATAGATGTAATAATAGTCTCAAGTTCAGTGTATACAGAAAGCCAACAAATATCTCGGCATATGTCCATTATTACTCAAACCAAGGCAACAAAGTTAAGAAATCTGTATTTACTTCTATGTTTTTAAGAGCATTCCGAGTCTGCAGCCCTGAATATATTGATGACGAAATAAATGGTCTTAGAGCATAGGTAAAAAACTAAAGTATCCTTAAATTGTGTTAGATGATGCCCTAAGAACAGCAAAAAAGACTTTTTTCGGTAATGATAACAGAAAAAACTATAACACACAAAATTTACTTGTACTACCTTATTGTGATTCAATTAAAGAAATTCCCCAACTGTTAAAAAACTTCAATGTAAATGTAGCATTAAAGAGTAAAAATACAATAAAAACAGCCTTAATAAATAATTCTCATGACATTACCAAGGGATGTGTATATCGTATTCCATGCAATGCTTGTGAAAAATACTATATTGGTCAAACTAGTAAAGCCCTAGAAAAAAGAATTGAACAACATAAGAAAAGGGTCAGGTATGCTCAAGATAATAATGCACTCTTTGCCCACGTTAGAGATAAAAATCACCCTATTAATTGGTCAGGTGCAAAGAAATTGGTTCATTCAAATAACTTAGTAGAAAGAAACACCATAGAGTCCAGTTTCATAAAAGAAACCTTTGAAAACAACTTGAATATTGGTCATGGAATGTATAAACTCGACGCCTTTATATGTAAAGAGATTTGTAAGCTATATAAAAAAACATTAACAACTTAATATAGAATTGAATGTATTGTGAATAATTAACGTCGGTGTGAAATTAATATTTAGACCTAAGCTACCATTCATTAAAGGAAACAATTATTTTATATAGTATGCATAAGTATATTGGCACTATATAGTGTTATGGTAGATATAAGTATTGATATATACATGATTATATGTTTATGATATTAATGTTGTATACATATAAATGTATATATGCATATGTATGTATGTGTATATATGTATATATGTATATATGTATGTGTATATATATGTATATATGTATGTGTATGTATATGTATGTGTATGTGTATGTATTTGTGTATATGTATATGTATTTGTATCTGTATGTATGTATATATATGTATATATGTATATGTATATATATATATATATATATATATATATATATATATATATATATATATATATATATATATAATATATGTGTGTGTGTGTGTATATATATATATATGTATATGTATATGTGTGTATATATGTATATATATTTGTTTGTTTGTGTATGTTTTGCTTATGTATTTATATAGATAAGGCTACTGCATTGACATATAAATTACTGTACTGAAAGTAAAATAAGAGGAAAACAAGAATATACCCGCCACTAGAAATGACCCTTTTTAGCAGGTGTCTAACGAGCTTGCGGACTCCTCCTACTCAACACCTGAGTCAAGCCCAGGTAGCGGGTAAGGGAGTGTCATTGTTCTCTAAATCTCTATATGTATGTTTGTACTTTTGCTTTCCCTATAAATTGTAAGAAACCTCTCTCAATAAGTCAGTCCTCTGAGGAAGTATCACGAAACTAGTCAGGAGTTAAGTGTATATTCCGTATTTTCATTTTCCTTGTGGTTCTTCTGCATCTGAGCATCACGTTTTCCTGTGATTTTTACGCATAAATGGATACCACGTACTCCTTCCAGACTTTCTGTACGACTCTCCCTATCTTGGTATATATTATTAGAGAATTTACAGACGCCCTCACACGCGCCCATACTACTAAAGAACACCTGCGGTTTCTTCGTGAATGCTGGGAGGAACAAGTCATTCCGAAATGCATGATAACGAAATCCCTATTGGAAATAGAAGATCAACCATTTGGTGATATACAGAGAAGTATATTAGAAAAGCATATAAATTCAATGAAAATTAAAAACCGAAGAGCGTTTGAAGACCTAACAAGAAAAAGGAGACATTTTGAAGCCTCAATACCAACGGATTGGAAAGACTCACTTTGAGGTTTCTGCTATGGAGAAATGAACGAAAAAGTGTATAGAAAACTCAAACAAAAGCATGACACGAAACTCAATGCACTGATAGAAAGTAGCCCGTGGACTACAAACGTTAATCCAGAATGTGTGGTAATTTGTCAAATAAAATTCTAGATAAAAATGTGAAGTGTGCCTTGGGATACGGTTTAAATTTCTCGATGTCATCAAGTGCAGTGAATAGTGTAGAAATTACAAATGGAGTGGGTAACCTGGAGAAATTCAGTGATATTTCTGTAGAAGTAAATATGATTAAGGGTATTATATACAGCAATATGAAAAAACCAGTGGTTCCAAATTGCCCAAAAAGATTCAAGAGAGCAATTGCCGACTTGAAGCAAGATAGAAATATTAAGTTGACAAAAGCCGATAAATCTGGAGCACTGGTAATCTTGAATAAAAATGATTATATAGAAAAAATGGAAAACCTCTTGAGTGATGAAAACACATACATGGAATTAAGAAAAAATCCAATTGAGTTTGTGAATAGTAGTTACAACAAAAAAGTGAAAGAGTTTTTAAAAGGGAATGAAGATCTGATAAAAAAGGTTTGTACAATATCACCAACATTGCCATATATGTATGGAACTATTAAAACTCATAAGCCAAATTATCCAGCTAGGCCAATAATTAGCTCTGTAGGTTCAGCAGCATATAAATTATCTAAGTACCTTTGTGAATATCCTCAATCCTTTAGTTGGCACCATCTCATATTCAAATATAAAAAAATAATGTAGACTTGATTAACAAACTGAATGAAGTACAGATCAACAGTACCTGTAGGCTTGTCAGTTTTGATGTAGTCTCACTATTCACAAAAGTACCTATTGATGACATGTTGGAGTTTTTATCTGAAACATTAGATAATAGACAATTGAATCTACCATTCTCCAAACACACTTTAATAGAATTAATTAAATTATGTATAAAAGATTGTAATTTGAATTCAATGGGAGATTTTATGCACAAACTTTTGGTATGGCTATGGGAAACCCTTTATCCCCAGTATTGAGCAATCTATATATGGAATTTTTTGAAAGCAGAATCGTAAATAACATCATACCTAATAATGTAAAATGGTTTTCGATATATTGACGACATAATATGTGTGTGGCCAGGAAATGAAAATTTAGATAACTTTTTTCTTAGATTGAATAGTTTGGTACCATCAATAAATTTCACTATGGAGCTGGAGAATAATTGTACCCTACCTTTTTTGGACTGTCGCATACATAGATGTAATAATAGTCTCAAGTTCAGTGTATACAGAAAGCCAACGAATATCTCGGCATATGTCCATTATTACTCAAACCAAGGCAACAAAGTTAAGAATCTGTATTTACTTCTATGTTTTTAAGAGCATTCCGAGTCTGCAGCCCTGAATATATTGATGACGAAATAAATGGTCTTAGAGCAATAGGTTAAAAAACTAAAGTATCCTTAATTGTGTTAGATGATGCCCTAAGGAACAGCAAAAAAGACTTTTTTTCGGTAATGATAACAGAAAAAACTATAACACACAAAATTTACTTGTACTACCTTATTGTGATTCATTTAAAGAAATTCCCCAACTGTTAAAAAACTTCAATGTAAATGTAGCATTTAAGAGTAAAAATACAATAAAAACAGCCTTAATAAATAATTCTCCTGACATTACCAAGGGATGTGTATATCGTATTCCATGCAATGCTTGTGAAAAATACTATATTGGTCAAACTAGTAAAGCCCTAGAAAAGAGAATTGAACAACATAAGAAAAGGGTCAGGTATGCTCAAGATAATAATGCACTCTTTGCCCACGTTAGAGATAAAAATCACCCTATTAATTGGTCAGGTGCAAAGAAATTGGTTCATTCAAATAACTTAGTAGAAAGAAACATCATAGAGTCCAGTTTCATAAAAGAAACCTT
>NC_090725.1:148505882-148518382 GCF_036898095.1 Palaemon carinicauda
CATACATATACATACACATACATATATACATATATATACCCATACATATATACATATATACATAAATACACATACATACATATGCATATATACATTTATATATATACAACATTAATATCATAAACATATAATCATGTATATATCAATACTTATATCTACCATAACACTATATAGTGCCAATATACTTATGCATACTATATAAAATAATTGTTTCCTTTAATGAATGGTAGCTTAGGTCTAAATATTAATTTCACACCGACGTTAATTATTCACAATACATTCAATTCTACATTAAGTGGTTAATTTTTTTTTTATATAGCTTACAAATCTCTTTACATATAAAGGCGTCGAGTTTATACATTCCATGACCAATATTCAAGTTGTTTTCAAAGGTTTCTTCTATGAAACTGGACTCTATGATGTTTCTTTCTACTAAGTTATTTGAATGAACCAATTTCTTTGCACCTGACCAATTAATAGGGTGATTTTTATCTCTAACGTGGGCAAAGAGTGCATTATTATCTTGAGCATACCTGACACTTTTCTTATGTTGTTCAATTCTCTTTTCTAGGGCTTTACCAGTTTGACCAATATAGTATTTTTCACAAGCATTGCATGGAATACGATATACAAATCCCTTGGTAATGTCAGGAGAATTCTTTATTAAGGCTGTTTTTATTGTATTTTTACTCTTAAATGCTACATTTACATTGAAGTTTTTTAACAGTTGGGGAATTTCTTTAAATGAATCACAATAAGGTAGTACAAGTAAATTTTGTGTGTTATAGTTTTTTCTGTTATCATTACCGAAAAAAGTCTTTTTTGCTGTTCTTAGGGCATCATCTAACACAATTTAAGGATACTTTAGTTTTTTACCTATTGCTCTAATACCATTTATTTCGTCATCAATATATTCAGGGCTGCAGACTCGGAATGCTCTTAAAAACATAGAAGTAAATACAGATTTCTTAGCTTTGTTGCCTTGGTTTGAGTAATAATGGACATATGCCGAGATATTCGCTGGCTTTCTGTATACACTGAACTTGAGACTATTATTACATCTATGTATGCGACAGTCCAAAAAAGGTAGGGTACAATTATTCTCCAGCTCCATAGTGAAATTTATTGATGGTACCAAACTATTCAATCTAAGAAAAAAGTTATCTAAATTTTCATTTCCTGGCCACACACATATTATGTCGTCAATATATCGAAACCATTTTACATTATTAGGTATGATGTTATTTACGATTTTGCTTTCAAAAAATTCCATATATAGATTGCTCAATACTGGGGATAAAGGGTTTCCCATAGCCATACCAAAAGTTTGTGCATAAAATCTCCCATTGAATTCAAATTTACAATCTTTTATACATAATTTAATTAATTCTATTAAAGTGTGTTTGGAGAATGGTAGATTCAATTGTCTATTATCTAATGTTTCAGATAAAAATTCCAACATGTCATCAATAGGTACTTTTGTGAATAGTGAGACTACATCAAAACTGACAAGCCTACAGGTACAGTTGATCTGTACTTCATTCAGTTTGTTAATCAAGTCTACATTATTTTTTATATTTGAATATGAGATGGTGCCAACTAAAGGATTGAGGATATTCACAAGGTACTTAGATAATTTATATGCTGCTGAACCTGCAGAGCTAATTATTGGCCTAGCTGGATAATTTGGCTTATGAGTTTTAATAGTTCCATACATATATGGCAATGTTGGTGATATTGTACAAACCTTTTTTTATCAGATCTTCATTCCCTTTTAATAACTCCTTCACTTTTTTGTTGTAACTACTATTCACAAACTCAATTGGATTTTTTCTTAATTCCATGTATGTGTTTTCATCACTCAAGAGGTTTTCCATTTTTTCTATATAATCATTTTTATTCAAGATTACCAGTGCTCCAGATTTATCGGCTTTTGTCAACTTAATATTTCTATCTTGCTTCAATTCGGCAATTGCTCTCTTGAATCTTTTTGGGCAATTTGGAACCACTGGTTTTTTCATATTGCTGTATATAATACCCTTAATCATATTTACTTCTTCTACAGAAATATCACTGAATTTCTCCAGGTTACACACTCCATTTGTAATTTCTACACTATTCACTGCACTTGATGACATCGAGAAATTTAAACCGTATCCCAAGGCACACTTCCCATTTTTATCTAGAATTTTATTTGACAAATTAACCACACATTCTGGATTAACGTTTGTAGTCCACGGGCTACTTTCTATCAGTGTATTGAGTTTAGTGTCATGCTTTTGTTTGAGTTTTCTATACACTTTTTCGTTCATTTCTCCATAGCAGAAACCTCGAAGTGAGTCTTTCCAATCCGTTGGTATTGAGGCTTCAAAATGTCTCCTTTTTCTTGTTAGGTCTTCAAACGCTCTTCGGTTTTTAATTTTCATTGAATTTATATGCTTTTCTAATATACTTCTCTGTATATCACCAAATGGCTGATCTTCTATTTCCAATAGGGATTTCGTTATCATGCATTTCGGAATGACTTGTTCCTCCCAGCATTCACGAAGAAACCGCAGGTGTTCTTTAGTAGTATGGGCGCGTGTGAGGGCGTCTGTAAATTCTCTAATAATATATACCAAGATAGGGAAAGTCGTACAGAAAGTCTGGAAGGAGTACGTGGTATCCATTTATGCGTAAAAATCACAGGAAAACGTGATGCTCACATGCAGAAGAACCACAAGGAAAATGAAAATACGGAATATACACTTAAGTCCTGACTAGTTTTGTGATACTTCCTCAGAGGACTGATTTATTGAGAGAGGTTTCTTACAATTTATAGGGAAAGCAAAAGTACGAACATACATATAGAGATTTAGTGAACAATGACACTCCCTTACCCTCTACCTGGGCTTGACTCAGGTGTTGAGTAGGAGGAGTCCGCAAGCTCGTTAGACACCTGCTAAAAAGGGTCATTTCTAGTGGCGGGTATATTCTTGTTTTCTTCTTATTTTACTTTCAGTACAGTTATTTATATGTCAATGCGGTAGCCTTACCTATATAAATACATAAGCAAAACATACACAAACAAACAAATATATATACATATATACACACATATACATATACATATATATACACACACACACACACACACATATATATATATATATATATATATATATATATATATATATATATATATATATATATATATATATATATATATATATATACATATATACATATATATACATACATACAGATACAAATACATATACATATACACAAATACATACACATACACATACATATACATACACATACATATATACATATATATACCCATACATATATACATATATACATAAATACACATACATACATATGCATATATACATTTATATATATACAACATTAATATCATAAACATATAATCATGTATATATCAATACTTATATCTACCATAACACTATATAGTGCCAATATACTTATGCATACTATATAAAATAATTGTTTCCTTTAATGAATGGTAGCTTAGGTCTAAATATTAATTTCACACCGACGTTAATTATTCACAATACATTCAATTCTACATTAAGTGGTTAATTTTTTTTTTATATAGCTTACAAATCTCTTTACATATAAAGGCGTCGAGTTTATACATTCCATGACCAATATTCAAGTTGTTTTCAAAGGTTTCTTCTATGAAACTGGACTCTATGATGTTTCTTTCTACTAAGTTATTTGAATGAACCAATTTCTTTGCACCTGACCAATTAATAGGGTGATTTTTATCTCTAACGTGGGCAAAGAGTGCATTATTATCTTGAGCATACCTGACACTTTTCTTATGTTGTTCAATTCTCTTTTCTAGGGCTTTACCAGTTTGACCAATATAGTATTTTTCACAAGCATTGCATGGAATACGATATACAAATCCCTTGGTAATGTCAGGAGAATTCTTTATTAAGGCTGTTTTTATTGTATTTTTGCTCTTAAATGCTACATTTACATTGAAGTTTTTTAACAGTTGGGGAATTTCTTTAAATGAATCACAATAAGGTAGTACAAGTAAATTTTGTGTGTTATAGTTTTTTCTGTTATCATTACCGAAAAAAGTCTTTTTTGCTGTTCTTAGGGCATCATCTAACACAATTTAAGGATACTTTAGTTTTTTACCTATTGCTCTAATACCATTTATTTCGTCATCAATATATTCAGGGCTGCAGACTCGGAATGCTCTTAAAAACATAGAAGTAAATACAGATTTCTTAGCTTTGTTGCCTTGGTTTGAGTAATAATGGACATATGCCGAGATATTCGCTGGCTTTCTGTATACACTGAACTTGAGACTATTATTACATCTATGTATGCGACAGTCCAAAAAAGGTAGGGTACAATTATTCTCCAGCTCCATAGTGAAATTTATTGATGGTACCAAACTATTCAATCTAAGAAAAAAGTTATCTAAATTTTCATTTCCTGGCCACACACATATTATGTCGTCAATATATCGAAACCATTTTACATTATTAGGTATGATGTTATTTACGATTTTGCTTTCAAAAAATTCCATATATAGATTGCTCAATACTGGGGATAAAGGGTTTCCCATAGCCATACCAAAAGTTTGTGCATAAAATCTCCCATTGAATTCAAATTTACAATCTTTTATACATAATTTAATTAATTCTATTAAAGTGTGTTTGGAGAATGGTAGATTCAATTGTCTATTATCTAATGTTTCAGATAAAAATTCCAACATGTCATCAATAGGTACTTTTGTGAATAGTGAGACTACATCAAAACTGACAAGCCTACAGGTACAGTTGATCTGTACTTCATTCAGTTTGTTAATCAAGTCTACATTATTTTTTATATTTGAATATGAGATGGTGCCAACTAAAGGATTGAGGATATTCACAAGGTACTTAGATAATTTATATGCTGCTGAACCTGCAGAGCTAATTATTGGCCTAGCTGGATAATTTGGCTTATGAGTTTTAATAGTTCCATACATATATGGCAATGTTGGTGATATTGTACAAACCTTTTTTTATCAGATCTTCATTCCCTTTTAATAACTCCTTCACTTTTTTGTTGTAACTACTATTCACAAACTCAATTGGATTTTTTCTTAATTCCATGTATGTGTTTTCATCACTCAAGAGGTTTTCCATTTTTTCTATATAATCATTTTTATTCAAGATTACCAGTGCTCCAGATTTATCGGCTTTTGTCAACTTAATATTTCTATCTTGCTTCAATTCGGCAATTGCTCTCTTGAATCTTTTTGGGCAATTTGGAACCACTGGTTTTTTCATATTGCTGTATATAATACCCTTAATCATATTTACTTCTTCTACAGAAATATCACTGAATTTCTCCAGGTTACACACTCCATTTGTAATTTCTACACTATTCACTGCACTTGATGACATCGAGAAATTTAAACCGTATCCCAAGGCACACTTCCCATTTTTATCTAGAATTTTATTTGACAAATTAACCACACATTCTGGATTAACGTTTGTAGTCCACGGGCTACTTTCTATCAGTGTATTGAGTTTAGTGTCATGCTTTTGTTTGAGTTTTCTATACACTTTTTCGTTCATTTCTCCATAGCAGAAACCTCGAAGTGAGTCTTTCCAATCCGTTGGTATTGAGGCTTCAAAATGTCTCCTTTTTCTTGTTAGGTCTTCAAACGCTCTTCGGTTTTTAATTTTCATTGAATTTATATGCTTTTCTAATATACTTCTCTGTATATCACCAAATGGCTGATCTTCTATTTCCAATAGGGATTTCGTTATCATGCATTTCGGAATGACTTGTTCCTCCCAGCATTCACGAAGAAACCGCAGGTGTTCTTTAGTAGTATGGGCGCGTGTGAGGGCGTCTGTAAATTCTCTAATAATATATACCAAGATAGGGAAAGTCGTACAGAAAGTCTGGAAGGAGTACGTGGTATCCATTTATGCGTAAAAATCACAGGAAAACGTGATGCTCACATGCAGAAGAACCACAAGGAAAATGAAAATACGGAATATACACTTAAGTCCTGACTAGTTTTGTGATACTTCCTCAGAGGACTGATTTATTGAGAGAGGTTTCTTACAATTTATAGGGAAAGCAAAAGTACGAACATACATATAGAGATTTAGTGAACAATGACACTCCCTTACCCTCTACCTGGGCTTGACTCAGGTGTTGAGTAGGAGGAGTCCGCAAGCTCGTTAGACACCTGCTAAAAAGGGTCATTTCTAGTGGCGGGTATATTCTTGTTTTCTTCTTATTTTACTTTCAGTACAGTTATTTATATGTCAATGCGGTAGCCTTACCTATATAAATACATAAGCAAAACATACACAAACAAACAAATATATATACATATATACACACATATACATATACATATATATACACACACACACACACACATATATATATATATATATATATATATATATATATATATATATATATATATATATATATATATATATATATATATATATATATATACATATATACATATATATACATACATACAGATACAAATACATATACATATACACAAATACATACACATACACATACATATACATACACATACATATATACATATATATACCCATACATATATACATATATACATAAATACACATACATACATATGCATATATACATTTATATATATACAGCATTAATATCATAAACATATAATCATGTATATATCAATACTTATATCTACCATAACACTATATAGTGCCAATATACTTATGCATACTATATAAAATAATTGTTTCCTTTAATGAATGGTAGCTTAGGTCTAAATATTAATTTCACACCGACGTTAATTATTCACAATACATTCAATTCTACATTAAGTGGTTAATTTTTTTTTTATATAGCTTACAAATCTCTTTACATATAAAGGCGTCGAGTTTATACATTCCATGACCAATATTCAAGTTGTTTTCAAAGGTTTCTTCTATGAAACTGGACTCTATGATGTTTCTTTCTACTAAGTTATTTGAATGAACCAATTTCCTTGCACCTGACCAATTAATAGGGTGATTTTTATCTCTAACGTGGGCAAAGAGTGCATTATTATCTTGAGCATACCTGACACTTTTCTTATGTTGTTCAATTCTCTTTTCTAGGGCTTTACCAGTTTGACCAATATAGTATTTTTCACAAGCATTGCATGGAATACGATATACAAATCCCTTGGTAATGTCAGGAGAATTCTTTATTAAGGCTGTTTTTATTGTATTTTTGCTCTTAAATGCTACATTTACATTGAAGTTTTTTAACAGTTGGGGAATTTCTTTAAATGAATCACAATAAGGTAGTACAAGTAAATTTTGTGTGTTATAGTTTTTTCTGTTATCATTACCGAAAAAAGTCTTTTTTGCTGTTCTTAGGGCATCATCTAACACAATTTAAGGATACTTTAGTTTTTTACCTATTGCTCTAATACCATTTATTTCGTCATCAATATATTCAGGGCTGCAGACTCGGAATGCTCTTAAAAACATAGAAGTAAATACAGATTTCTTAGCTTTGTTGCCTTGGTTTGAGTAATAATGGACATATGCCGAGATATTCGCTGGCTTTCTGTATACACTGAACTTGAGACTATTATTACATCTATGTATGCGACAGTCCAAAAAAGGTAGGGTACAATCATTCTCCAGCTCCATAGTGAAATTTATTGATGGTACCAAACTATTCAATCTAAGAAAAAAGTTATCTAAATTTTCATTTCCTGGCCACACACATATTATGTCGTCAATATATCGAAACCATTTTACATTATTAGGTATGATGTTATTTACGATTTTGCTTTCAAAAAATTCCATATATAGATTGCTCAATACTGGGGATAAAGGGTTTCCCATAGCCATACCAAAAGTTTGTGCATAAAATCTCCCATTGAATTCAAATTTACAATCTTTTATACATAATTTAATTAATTCTATTAAAGTGTGTTTGGAGAATGGTAGATTCAATTGTCTATTATCTAATGTTTCAGATAAAAATTCCAACATGTCATCAATAGGTACTTTTGTGAATAGTGAGACTACATCAAAACTGACAAGCCTACAGGTACAGTTGATCTGTACTTCATTCAGTTTGTTAATCAAGTCTACATTATTTTTTATATTTGAATATGAGATGGTGCCAACTAAAGGATTGAGGATATTCACAAGGTACTTAGATAATTTATATGCTGCTGAACCTGCAGAGCTAATTATTGGCCTAGCTGGATAATTTGGCTTATGAGTTTTAATAGTTCCATACATATATGGCAATGTTGGTGATATTGTACAAACCTTTTTTATCAGATCTTCATTCCCTTTTAATAACTCCTTCACTTTTTTGTTGTAACTACTATTCACAAACTCAATTGGATTTTTTCTTAATTCCATGTATGTGTTTTCATCACTCAAGAGGTTTTCCATTTTTTCTATATAATCATTTTTATTCAAGATTACCAGTGCTCCAGATTTATCGGCTTTTGTCAACTTAATATTTCTATCTTGCTTCAATTCGGCAATTGCTCTCTTGAATCTTTTTGGGCAATTTGGAACCACTGGTTTTTTCATATTGCTGTATATAATACCCTTAATCATATTTACTTCTTCTACAGAAATATCACTGAATTTCTCCAGGTTACACACTCCATTTGTAATTTCTACACTATTCACTGCACTTGATGACATCGAGAAATTTAAACCGTATCCCAAGGCACACTTCCCATTTTTATCTAGAATTTTATTTGACAAATTAACCACACATTCTGGATTAACGTTTGTAGTCCACGGGCTACTTTCTATCAGTGTATTGAGTTTAGTGTCATGCTTTTGTTTGAGTTTTCTATACACTTTTTCGTTCATTTCTCCATAGCAGAAACCTCGAAGTGAGTCTTTCCAATCCGTTGGTATTGAGGCTTCAAAATGTCTCCTTTTTCTTGTTAGGTATTCAAACG
The DNA here is from genome assembly GCF_036898095.1 of Palaemon carinicauda. Lineage (NCBI taxonomy): Eukaryota > Metazoa > Arthropoda > Malacostraca > Decapoda > Palaemonidae > Palaemon > Palaemon carinicauda. The sequence continues at coordinate 148,514,860 of NC_090725.1, forward strand.
CTCTTCGGTTTTTAATTTTCATTGAATTTATATGCTTTTCTAATATACTTCTCTGTATATCACCATATGGCTGATCTTCTATTTCCAATAGGGATTTCGTTATCATGCATTTCGGAATGACTTGTTCCTCCCAGCATTCACGAAGAAACCGCAGGTGTTCTTTAGTAGTATGGGCGCGTGTGAGGGCGTCTGTAAATTCTCTAATAATATATACCAAGATAGGGAAAGTCGTACAGAAAGTCTGGAAGGAGTACGTGGTATCCATTTATGCGTAAAAATCACAGGAAAACGTGATGCTCACATGCAGAAGAACCACAAGGAAAATGAAAATACGGAATATACACTTAAGTCCTGACTAGTTTCGTGATACTTCCTCAGAGGACTGATTTATTGAGAGAGGTTTCTTACAATTTATAGGGAAAGCAAAAGTACGAACATACATATAGAGATTTAGAGAACAATGACACTCCCTTACCCGCTACCTGGGCTTGACTCAGGTGTTGAGTAGGAGGAGTCCGCAAGCTCGTTAGACACCTGCTAAAAAGGGTCATTTTTAGTGGTGGGTATATTCTTGTTTTCTTCTTATTTTACTTTCAGTACAGTTATTTATATGTCAATGCGGTAGCCTTATCTATATAAATACATAAGCAAAACATACACAAACAAACAAATATATATACATATATACACACATATACATATACATATATATACACACACACACACACATATATATATATATATATATATATATATATATATATATATATATATATATATACATATATATACATACATACAGATACAAATACATATACATATACACAAATACATACACATACACATACATATACATACACATACATATATACATATATATACACATACATATATACATATATACATAAATACACATACATACATATGCATATATACATTTATATGTATACAACATTAATATCATAAACATATAATCATGTATATATCAATACTTATATCTACCATAACACTATATAGTGCCAATATACTTATGCATACTATATAAAATAATTGTTTCCTTTAATGAATGGTAGCTTAGGTCTAAATATTAATTTCACACCGACGTTAATTATTCACAATACATTCAATTCTACATTAAGTGGTTAATGTTTTTTTATATAGCTTACAAATCTCTTTACATATAAAGGCGTCGAGTTTATACATTCCATGACCAATATTCAAGTTGTTTTCAAAGGTTTCTTTTATGAAACTGGACTCTATGATGTTTCTTTCTACTAAGTTATTTGAATGAACCAATTTCTTTGCACCTGACCAATTAATAGGGTGATTTTTATCTCTAACGTGGGCAAAGAGTGCATTATTATCTTGAGCATACCTGACACTTTTCTTATGTTGTTCAATTCTCTTTTCTAGGGCTTTACCAGTTTGACCAATATAGTATTTTTCACAAGCATTGCATGGAATACGATATACACATCCCTTGGTAATGTCAGGAGAATTCTTTATTAAGGCTGTTTTTATTGTATTTTTACTCTTAAATGCTACATTTACATTGAAGTTTTTTAACAGTTGGGGAATTTCTTTAAATGAATCACAATAAGGTAGTACAAGTAAATTTTGTGTGTTATAGTTTTTTCTGTTATCATTACCGAAAAAAGTCTTTTTTGCTGTTCTTAGGGCATCATCTAACACAATTTCAGGATACTTTAGTTTTTTACCTATTGCTCTAATACCATTTATTTCGTCATCAATATATTCAGGGCTGCAGACTCGGAATTCTCTTAAAAACATAGAAGTAAATACAGATTTCTTAACTTTGTTGCCTTGTTTTGAGTAATAATGGACATATGCCGAGATATTCGTTGGCTTTCTGTATACACTGAACTTGAGACTATTATTACATTTATGTATGCGACAGTCCAAAAAAGGTAGGGTACAATTATTCTCCAGCTCCATAGTGAAATTTATTGATGGTACCAAACTATTCAATCTAAGAAAAAAGTTATCTAAATTTTCATTTCCTGGCCACACACATATTATGTCGTCAATATATCGAAACCATTTTACATTATTAGGTATGATGTTATTTACGATTCTGCTTTCAAAAAATTCCATATATAGATTGCTCAATTCTGGGGATAAAGGGTTTCCCATAGCCATACCAAAAGTTTGTGCATAAAATCTCCCATTGAATTCAAATTTACAATCTTTTATACATAATTTAATTAATTCTATTAAAGTGTGTTTGGAGAATGGTAGATTCAATTGTCTATTATCTAATGTTTCAGATAAAAATTCCAACATGTCATCAATAGGTACTTTTGTGAATAGTGAGGTCAAAATTTTGTCAAAAGGTGTTTACATTGCTTACGTAATGAATGTTTTCGACTCTTGGCTCGTTATCACTGGCCATGGCGTCGTAGATCATTTTTACTCTATAAAAATTAAAACTATCGGGTTTAAGTTATTGATAATGCTGACAAAATTTGAGTGTGGTTGTAAAATATACATATGTGAACTTTCAGCAACATCCGATGCTTTGATAAGGAGCAAAGTCCAAAAAACCGTGTTACAGAGGCCCTGAATCTCATAGTAGGTCGCTTTGTTTTGAGCGATCAAGTGAAAATCTCACACCATCACCAATATGCACTGGTCAGCGTGATAATGAAAACAGGGCTTAAATTTTCTTCTTTATATTTCAAAGATTCTAAAGTTTTAATTGAAAAACTTTTGTTAAGTAATTTCGCTGTTTCAAATTTTTTACCACCATAACCTTTATGTTGATATTTAGTTTCATCACTCAATGTAATCCTAATGAAATGTCACAGATTAAATTTATATACGTCTCGACACCAAAAAACAAAAAACCTGGAGAAACGTAAATGCCTTGTACCATTTGGAGGACAGATTGTCCTGAGAGAAACTATCTTCGATTTTTGTTTGCCGCTGAAACGTTGTCTATTCATTATAAACATAGAGTTACATCCCGAAGTGCTGTACTTTGAAGTGACAAGGCATGGATAACATCTATGGACCCACATAATATGCTTCAACGAGGAAAGAATGCTGGAGTCAGGAAACTTGAAGCTTTTGTGGAGAGCGATGCGCTTCCAGATGAACTGGAATCAGTGACCAACGTAGTCTTCCACTATGGTACACTCAGCAACAAAACCGGTGTCGCCTGGCCAGACCTGACTTAGATATATCATGCCCTTGTTGTCATGAAAGGTGGCCGACGTTAAACAGCCAAGACATCGCTAGGATCGTTCGAATGTGAGGAGGAGGAAAATTACCTATATCAGTCAAAGAAATGCGATGATGAATGTAATATATATGAAAAGAGATATAACTTTTTTATTCTATTAAGAAATGTAATCTAATATGATTTAGAAACTAATTCATCAAAAGATTTCATCATGATTTTTTATTTGAATTTTCCTATCCTATTCCTATACAAAATTTTCTTGAATAATATTGGAACTGACTATTCATATTGATATTCATAAAACGGAAATATCCTTCG
>NC_090725.1:148520882-148545882 GCF_036898095.1 Palaemon carinicauda
GTAGTTTGTTACTTGGCATTCAATTAATGATAAATTTTGCACATTTTTACGTGTTTTTCATATTCAAATAAGCCATATATATTTTGATATATTAATGTCTGGATTCTCTTAACGACCTCGGGATCAGAGCCCCAGGCGAAATCTCACAAAGACAAGAGCTTGGCCCCGGCCGGGAATCGAACCCTGGTCGGCAAGCTTATATAGACAGTGACTAACCCATTCGGCCACGAAGGAAGATAAAAGTCAATGACAATTCTACTGTACTTATACCCGTCGAATTCAGGTATTTTGTACTTAGAATTGAAATCAACCCATCTTCACCATCGTAGCTAATTGGTAGTTTGTTACTTGGCATTCAATTAATGATAAATTTTGCACATTTTTACGTGTTTTTCATATTCAAATAAGCCATATATATTTTGATATATTAATGTCTGGATTCTCTTAACGACCTCGGGATCAGAGCCCCAGGCGAAATCTCACAAACACAAGAGCTTGGCCCCGGCCGGGAATTGAACCCTGGTCGGCAAGCTTATATAGACAGTGACTAACCCATTCGGCCACGAAGGAAGATAAAAGTCAATGACAATTCTACTGTACTTATACCCGTCGAATTCAGGTATTTTGTACTTAGAATTGAAATCAACCCATCTTCACCATCGTAGCTAATTGGTAGTTTGATACTTGGCATTCAATTAATGATAAATTTTGCACATTTTTACGTGTTTTTCATATTCAAATAAGCCATATATATTTTGATATATTAATGTCTGGATTCTCTTAACGACCTCGGGATCAGAGCCCCAGGCGAAATCTCACAAAGACAAGAGCTTGGCCCCGGCCGGGAATCGAACCCTGGTCGGCAAGCTTATATAGACAGTGACTAACCCATTCGGCCACGAAGGAAGATAAAAGTCAATGACAATTCTACTGTACTTATACCCGTCGAATTCAGGTATTTTGTACTTAGAATTGAAATCAACCCATCTTCACCATCGTAGCTAATTGGTAGTTTGTTACTTGGCATTCAATTAATGATAAATTTTGCACATTTTTACGTGTTTTTCATATTCAAATAAGCCATATATATTTTGATATATTAATGTCTGGATTCTCTTAACGACCTCGGGATCAGAGCCCCAGGCGAAATCTCACAAAGACAAGAGCTTGGCCCCGGCCGGGAATCGAACCCTGGTCGGCAAGCTTATATAGACAGTGACTAACCCATTCGGCCACGAAGGAAGATAAAAGTCAATGACAATTCTACTGTACTTATACCCGTCGAATTCAGGTATTTTGTACTTAGAATTGAAATCAACCCATCTTCACCATCGTAGCTAATTGGTAGTTTGTTACTTGGCATTCAATTAATGATAAATTTTGCACATTTTTACGTGTTTTTCATATTCAAATAAGCCATATATATTTTGATATATTAATGTCTGGATTCTCTTAACGACCTCGGGATCAGAGCCCCAGGCGAAATCTCACAAAGACAAGAGCTTGGCCCCGGCCGGGAATCGAACCCTGGTCGGCAAGCTTATATAGACAGTGACTAACCCATTCGGCCACGAAGGAAGATAAAAGTCAATGACAATTCTACTGTACTTATACCCGTCGAATTCAGGTATTTTGTACTTAGAATTGAAATCAACCCATCTTCACCATCGTAGCTAATTGGTAGTTTGTTACTTGGCATTCAATTAATGATAAATTTTGCACATTTTTACGTGTTTTTCATATTCAAATAAGCCATATATATTTTGATATATTAATGTCTGGATTCTCTTAACGACCTCGGGATCAGAGCCCCAGGCGAAATCTCACAAAGACAAGAGCTTGGCCCCGGCCGGGAATCGAACCCTGGTCGGCAAGCTTATATAGACAGTGACTAACCCATTCGGCCACGAAGGAAGATAAAAGTCAATGACAATTCTACTGTACTTATACCCGTCGAATTCAGGTATTTTGTACTTAGAATTGAAATCAACCCATCTTCACCATCGTAGCTAATTGGTAGTTTGTTACTTGGCATTCAATTAATGATAAATTTTGCACATTTTTACGTGTTTTTCATATTCAAATAAGCCATATATATTTTGATATATTAATGTCTGGATTCTCTTAACGACCTCGGGATCAGAGCCCCAGGCGAAATCTCACAAAGACAAGAGCTTGGCCCCGGCCGGGAATCGAACCCTGGTCGGCAAGCTTATATAGACAGTGACTAACCCATTCGGCCACGAAGGAAGATAAAAGTCAATGACAATTCTACTGTACTTATACCCATCGAATTCAGGTATTTTGTACTTAGAATTGATCCCGAGGTCGTTAAGAGAATCCAGACATTAATATATCAAAATATATATGGCTTATTTGAATATGAAAAACACGTAAAAATGTGCAAAATTTATCATTAATTGAATGCCAAGTAACAAACTACCAATTAGCTACGATGGTGAAGATGGGTTGATTTCAATTCTAAGTAAAAAATACCTGAATTCGACGGGTATAAGTACAGTAGAATTGTCATTGACTTTTATCTTCCTTCGTGGCCGAATGGGTTAGTCACTGTCTATATAAGCTTGCCGACCAGGGTTCGATTCCCGGCCGGGGCCAAGCTCTTGTCTTTGTGAGATTTCGCCTGGGGCTCTGATCCCGAGGTCGTTAAGAGAATCCAGACATTAATATATCAAAATATATATGGCTTATTTGAATATGAAAAACACGTAAAAATGTGCAAAATTTATCATTAATTGAATGCCAAGTAACAAACTACCAATTAGCTACGATGGTGAAGATGGGTTGATTTCAATTCTAAGTACAAAATACCTGAATTCGACGGGTATAAGTACAGTAGAATTGTCATTGACTTTTATCTTCCTTCGTGGCCGAATGGGTTAGTCACTGTCTATATAAGCTTGCCGACCAGGGTTCGATTCCCGGCCGGGGCCAAGCTCTTGTCTTTGTGAGATTTCACATGGGGCTCTGATCCCGAGGTCGTTAAGAGAATCCAGACATTAATATATCAAAATATATATGGCTTATTTGAATATGAAAAACACGTAAAAATGTGCAAAATTTATCATTAATTGAATGCCAAGTAACAAACTCCCAATTAGCTACGATGGTGAAGATGGGTTGATTTCAATTCTAAGTACAAAATACCTGAATTCGACGGGTATAAGTACAGTAGAATTGTCATTGACTTTTATCTTCCTTCGTGGCCGAATGGGTTAGTCACTGTCTATATAAGCTTGCCGACCAGGGTTCGATTCCCGGCCGGGGCCAAGCTCTTGTCTTTGTGAGATTTCGCCTGTGGCTCTGATCCCGAGGTCGTTAAGAGAATCCAGACATTAATATATCAAAATATATATGGCTTATTTGAATATGAAAAACACGTAAAAATGTGCAAAATTTATCATTAATTGAATGCCAAGTAACAAACTACCAATTAGCTACGATGGTGAAGATGGGTTGATTTCAATTCTAAGTACAAAATACCTGAATTCGACGGGTATAAGTACAGTAGAATTGTCGTTGACTTTTATCTTCCTTCGTGGCCGAATGGGTTAGTCACTGTCTATATAAGCTTGCCGACCAGGGTTCGATTCCCGGCCGGGGCCAAGCTCTTGTCTTTGTGAGATTTCGCCTGTGGCTCTGATCCCGAGGTCGTTAAGAGAATCCAGACATTAATATATCAAAATATATATGGCTTATTTGAATATGAAAAACACGTAAAAATGTGCAAAATTTATCATATATATATATATATATATATATATATATATATATATATATATATATATATATATATATATATATATATATATATATATATATATATATATATATATATATATATATATATATTATCACGACTAGCGAATTACGTAAACTCCTGAGCTCCCAGACTCACCTCCTTTATATTACATAATCCGATACACGAGAGAACACTGCCAAGCTCTGATAATAATATGCAATTCCTAGATGTTAATATATATGAAGACTGAATATCTGAACGTTTCGTTACGTTATACTCAAAGCCTAACTGGGTGATTACTTTACTTTTAACGAGAACCTGCTTTAGTTCTTCACCAAGGGATACAAGAAAGTTACTTAGATAACCATGGTGATCGTAATATTACCCACTTTGTAAAAATAAATATATTCCATAGAAATAAAAATTTAACAGTAATACCTAAAATAAATAACTCAAAATTCAAATCTCTACTAGACCTTAGACTAAAACAAAATAACACTTCAAAAAAATTATATAATCACGTGTTTCACTAAAAATATATTTATGAAAATGTTTAATTTTGACAATTAATGAAAAAAATGACACTTTAACACTATAGAAAATAAATCAGATTTACACTTACACATACGTAAATGTTACTCTTACGTCCTTAGGACTCAAACAAGGTTACCTAACAATTAAGCATGAATAAATGCACTTCACTGTTTTACTAAATCACACAGGGCCAAGCACAAATAAACTAATTATTTTTACAACATAACCTGTACTCACATATACACAGCACTTTCAACTTAAACCACAGAAATTCCAATGTTTGAACAAACACTATACGCATTTGAGAGAAAACATTATGTACGTTTGAGAGGGAACACTATGCACATTGGAGAGAAAATATGTAGTGGCTGGATAGATGCTGCAGGGAGGACTGGCAGAAGTACAGATCTTGTCAAATGTCAGGCTGATCTCTGACTCTCCAAGGCAATGGGGCCCTTATATGTCCTCCTAATACACTCTGAAAACTTTAAGTTCAGCATTCTTGAATTGTGAGGGCATACCTCTAGCGGTGTCAAGGTTGCCAATTTGGTAGTTTTGAAGTATAGTTCTATCGTCGCCTAACATGGCAACCCTCTCAGCTAACTCTGCCCTCCTTCCCTCATAACATTTAAAAAAAGAGTAATTTTTAGTTAGAACCTTCATGCAACTTCTAGCCCCGTGGAAACAAGGAGGCAATCTATGGCGTTTGTCATACAGCATCCTTTGTTACAAGGTTACATAAGACTTCATAACCAAACTACTTGAAAATAAAAACAATAATTCTTCAAAATAGCGTAGATTTACATACATGGAACTGAATGAAAATACAACTAAATGAATGATGACAGTCTTATGTAATTTACACATATTTACTTAATCTTGCATTAGTGGAACTCACCTTACGAGCTGGCTTTATATCTCCTAGATACACAAATGAAATACGAGAATACAATAATCTACTCTTGTGTAGACCAGTTTAGTAAGATAGCTCCCATGAAAAGATTATTTATTCCGGGCTTGAATCCATTGATTCAGCCCAAGATAGATAATCTGCAACCACGTTTTCTTTACACAATATATGCTTTACAATAATACTGTATGGTTACAAACATAACAACCATCTAGTTAATCTTTGAATATTATTTTTAACTTTATTAACAAAAGTTAGAGGGTTCTGATCTGAATAAACCGTAATTTCTTCAAGCTGTGGTCTATTTACATAAACTTCAAAATCACTGTGATAAGCATTAGAAGTTCCTTTTCAACTGTCGAGTAGGCTCGTTGATACTTCTTCAGCTTCGACGACATGAAACAGACGTTGTGAAGAATTCCTTCCTTGCCTTCTTGCAATATGACAGCCCCAATCCCATTGTCCGATGCATCCACTTTGATAAGGAATTTCTTGTTTAAATACAGTGCCTGCGGTATCGGGTTGAAAATTCATGTGGTCTTTATATTGTCGAAGAATTCATGGCACTCATTGGTTCATACAACTTTTTCTTTAGGCTAGTCAAGTCTGTCAAGGGAGCAACTACAGGAGAAAATTTAAGGCAAAACCTTCAGTAAAATCCTGTCATTCCTAAAAATCGTTGCAATTGCTTCCTCATTGTGGGAGGTGAAGTTTACTTTTATCTTCTGAAGTTAGCAGCTACCGAGAGGATTTTCCCTCTTCTGACTTTAAATCCTAAGTACCGAACTATTGCCTTTCCAAATTCGCTCTAGTCCAGGTTAATCGTCAGATGTGCTCCTTGCTACTTTTGGAATCCCTTCTCCAGGATTTGGATACGTTCTTTCCAAGTCGATGAATATGTCACAATATTGTTGTGGCGGGATGTCACAAGATCAACCCCACAACCCTTAAATCACTCCAACTGACAAATATCTCCTCATCACAAACTTTCCCCTTACGTTATCAACTGGACTCTTGGACAGAAGGAAAATGAAAACAAACCATAACCTTAAAACTAAAATAATTAACACAAAAAAAAACCCTTCCATAGTCAAATAAACCTCTCAAAATCAATAAAGCTTAAATTTAAACACTTACAAAACTTAAACTTAAATTAACCATAATCCTAACTTCATAACACAAAAACATTAGTGTTCACTAACATTTTCATAGGATAACAGTCACAAAAAAAAAAATAACTTTTATAATCATTCACTAAGCCAACTGTCTATATTGCCACAACACCACAATTGAAAAACCAGAAGACTGTCTTAGTTTACATTAACGGCCTTAACTCCTCGGGGTCAAGGGTGTCAAGATCATCACCAACATCATTATCATCATCATCATCATCATCATCATACGTAATCTTAATCAACAGGCCAGGTCATCAAAAGTTGAGCAATCCAAAAGAGCAGTCTAAACACAAACTATTACAGGCCAGGTCAGCAACTAAAGAATAGCATTCAAAAAATTTAATTCTCCGAAGGAGGAATTATGACCTGCAAAATAAAAAAGAAAACCACTTACGAACACTCCTAGCTAACTAAACTATTGCACTATAATCAAAGATAAATAAAGAAACTTTCTATTATTCAGAATCACTCCTAGCAAAGATAAATAAATTGCACTTACTGTTAAAATAAATGAACACTTTCACGCTGGTGGAATATAATATAATAATGATAAAAGTCCAGCATTCACACAACTGCCTCTAGCTGCAGTCAAATCAAAATAAGCATTTGCCCAAGACATGCACCACTGTCCTAACCTAACTAAAAACATAATCAAACAGTCTCAGTTATACCAACAATCTTTCTCGCAACAAACAATCAATACATTAACTACCTCTCGCTAGCTGTCACACACGAACACACACACAAACTGTCTCTCTCTCTCTCTCTCTCTCTCTCTCTCTCTCTCTCTCTCTCTCTCTCTGGATTTGGCAATCAACAAAAAATAAATAAAAATAAAACAAAAATTAATCCTGCACATCGTCGAGATATACACTTACTCCTTCAATCAATCCTAGAAGTTTATCCTTCACTCGTTGAGAGGTCGCCGGTGCGTTCATTAGACCAAATGGTATGGCTGTGTATTGATATAATGGGGTTATAAAAGCTGAAAATAATTTAGCTTTTTCATCTAAAGGAATCCGATAATAGCCTTTTAACACGTCTATCTTGGAGACAAACCTCACTTGCCCAATGTTGTCCCGTAGTTGGTCTATGAGTAGCAAGGGATAATTGTCACATCCTCAAAAATCTGTTGTTTTTTCACTAGCCAATCTGGAGAACTGTAAGGGCTAGAGCTTTGTTCGGCTAATAATTTTTACAACAAGTAGTCCACTTGTTTTCTCATGACCTCTTAGTGATACAGCGACAGTCGATAAGCATATTATTTGAACGGTCTTTCCATGTGCTCAAGGGGTATCTCATACCTCATCAAGTTGATTCGTTTCGGGATGTCAGAGACAATACCAGGGAAACTTTTAATAAATCGGCTTAATTCCTCTTACTGCTCCTAGTTCAAATGAGTTACTTTCTCTTCTAATTTCCTAATGATGGATGAATTATTCACTTTGCTTAGAGCCCCTACCTCACATCTGTCGTAGTCTTCTTTGGGTGGAATGTGGGTGGAATGGTTTGCGCCATACATACCTGTGAAGATCCGGTCTCGTTTTCGCTTAAGTATAGTTTCGATCAGTTAATGTGTACCTTACTTGGCTTTTGCTTCTTGCTGGTGTTTCGATAACGTAGGTCCGGCCACTGATCTTTTCCAAAATCTGGAATGATCCTTGGAACTTGTTGGTGAATGGGAATCTCTTTATGATGTAAGAAAACACACACCTCTTGTCCTACAGCAAACTCTCTGTTCTTACTTTTATTATCAAACTTTTCCTTCATTTGCCATTGGCTCATTTTCAGGCTTTCTAAGGAATACTTTCTTATCTTGTCGATACTTTTCCTCAAGTTTTTGACATATTCTCCATCTGTTTCCTCTTGATCTTTCTATTTTTTTGGCCAACATTTTAATCGGTTCTCTTACTTCCGTCGGGTGTAAGGGAGCCTTAGGCTTGCCAGCCATCTGAAAAACGTGACATGCGCGGCACTACTGGCTCACATCCTTATGCATGCCAGCCCAGAAAAAGTGTCTTATAATCTTCTCCGTCGTCTTTCTTATTCTCACGTGCCCCGTCTCATGTGCTATGGCGATCACCTATCTTCTCAACGGTGTGGAAATCAGTATCAGATGGTAATTGCCCCGTTCAGCATTCCCGGGGATATCAGAATGTTTATGCTTCTTGATAAGAAATCCATCCTTGAGGAAATAACAGGTGGGATAATGCTGCACCTCCGTCTCATTCCACACACGGTACAGTAATTCTGCTATCATCGCATCCTTCCGTTGCAATCCTGTCAGTATTTTCTGACTCACTTGTCCTACTTCTAATGCTGAGTTTTCTATTTCATACAAGTGTATTACTTCCTTATCTTTCTGTTCATTCGTTTGTCATTTTTTTTCTTTCGGGCACTCTCGGGAGCTCTCCGCTCGCATACTATTCTGGGAAACCTCTTCTTCAGTGAATAAATCTTCCAAGTTCATCATTCCTTCGGTTTTTATGTCTTCTTCTGCAGCCACTTTCTCCATCATACTCCTGTTCGTCACACAACTAGGAAACAAATACAGATAGTCCTTCTCGAGTTCAGTCGTAGGACTATACTTCAGTGGTTTATCTGTTAGAATGGAACAAGGCACAAACGGCATTCCACTAACATCATTTCCCAATAGGACTTCTACCCCTTTGACAGCCAGTGATATCTTTCACTGCAAAATTAAAATGACCTGTCACCAACTCACATGACAGTTTCATACGGCAAATAGGGGTAACTTCCCCACCTCCTCTTCCCTTCAAAATGACAGAATCTCCTGTGAGAGACTGTTCCAACATCGTCTGTACGCTTCGTATCACTACACTATGATTACATACCGTTTCACGCAATATCTTGACCGGGATCTGCTCACTTCAATCCAAAGTGGCTAACATACCTTCATATATATACGGTTCAATGCATCCATGCTGTTTGGGGTTGCCCTGTTTGTTGTGTAAACGTTAACTGGCTCATTTTCCTCGCCGACCTTTCCCGTTTATTCTTCGTCTTCATATTCTGTGGAGTTCAATAACACTTAACCACTTGGTTAACTGCTTTCGGTTTAATCGACCAACATTACTCATTTATATGATCTTTTTGCCACACTTATAACAGACGATGATATTCTCCTGCACCTCTTTCGCAACACATGAAGAAGGACAATTTGACGATTGTTGCTGTGGTACTATCACATTCTTCTTTGGAGTAGTAACAGTGGTACTTCCTTTGTAACTTTTGAGCTTCTTGCCATAGTTATTACTTAACTCGTTTCCATGGTTTAGAGAATACTTGACACTTGGTCGCAACCATGATTGAAACTTCATATCTTCGCTGAGTGAAGATTATAGCATTAGCTACAATCTTCACTCAGCGAAGCGGCTCTATCAAGTTTCTTCACCTGTCTCTATTAAGTACGTTCGAATAAGTTCAAGAATTCTTTGTATATATTGTTCCAGCACTATCAGCACTTGTAAATCAGCCATCGCTTTCGCTTTGGTAGCCTTTATCCATCTCTCATAACATCACCGTACCTTATAAGTCATTTTCTCGTCCTTCCGCAAACTTCAGAAACGTTCATTATAATAATCAGGGTCATCTGATACACTTGCAGCACACTCCTCTTCACTTCTTGATACTCCTTCATCTGGTCTTGAGACAAGGCAAGATAAGCACTGCGTCCTTTTCCAATAAGGACACTGCAATAACACAGGCCATTTATCTTCTGGCCATTCCATCATTGACGCGACTGTTTCAAAATGATCGAAGAACTCGTCAGGAGCTTCTTCCGTGAATTTTGGGATCAAACTCTGTGCATTCGCCACGTCAAACACTGGATCGTGCACAGCAGGGGACACACCTGTCCGAGTTGGCGATAACTGGACAAGCATTCAACAGTTCCAATTACCTTGCATATCTTGCAATTTCTCTTGCTTTTTCTCTCTTTCTTTCTTCCCATATTGCCATTTCTCTTGCCTTTTCTCTCTCCCTTTCTTCCATTTCCCTTGCATGTCTTGGAATTTCTTTTGCCTCTTCTCTCTTTCCTCACATTCCTCTCGTTCTGCCATCATCTTCAACTTAACCAAATTCTTTTCCAGTGCAATTCGTCTAATCTCAGGCTCTACATTTACTTCTGCTTTCATTCCTTCAGTTTTGGGGTCATCTGATACCTAATTCCATACGAATTTTGCTTCAGCGTTCTCCAAAAGGTTGCGGGCAGCTAGAGTATCCTTTTCTGGCAATATTCCTGAGTTTATCAACACTTCTCAGGCTAGGCACTTGATTTGGGCTTTAATCACTCTGCTAAATGCATGGCCACCGCATGCCATTAAAATAGCGAGTCACTGAGCTTTAGTTGCATTAGCTTTTGTCAATTCCTGAAGAATTGGGTTTTCTAAACACTCTAGTACATTTATTGGAGCCATCTTGTACTTTACAAAAAATTATATCTCTCCAAAAAATGTATCCTCATAATACACAGAATTCTATCAACACTAAACTGGTCAAACCTTTAACATGGCCCTGTTATCATCAATATCTAAAACAGACTCGCTCGATCCTGAGTCTAGACACCAAAAAATATGTATTAAAACTAACGGATTACTTAAATTCCTGAGCTCCCAAACTCACATGCTTTATATTACATAATCTGATACACAAGAGAATACCTCCTAGCTCTGTGAATAATACACAACTCCTAGACATTATTATATATGAACGATGAATATTTGATGGTCTCGTTACGTTACACTCAAAACCACACTGGGTAATTACTTTACTATTCTTAAATTAACCTCTTACTTCAGTTCTTAGTCAGGGGATACGAGCAAGTTACTGAGTTACCTATTGGTGATCGAAATAATATACACTTTACAAAAATAAATATATTCTATAAAAATAACAATTCAACAGTAATAACAAAAATGAAGCACTCAAAAATTAAATTTGAACTAGATCTTAGGCTAAGACAGAGTGACACTTCAAAAACTTATACGATCAATTGTCCATTTTGACAATTAATGAAAAAAAAATGACACTTTAACACCGAAGAAAATAAATCAGATTTCCACTTTCATATACGTAACTGTTACTCTAGCATCTTTAGGGCTCACACAAGGTTACCAAACGGTTAACCAAGGATAATTACACTTCACAGTTTTACTAAATTACACAGGGCCAGGCACAAATAAATAGATTTTTTTTTTACAATATATCCTTTACTCACATATAAACTGCACTTTTTTTTTAACTTAAACAATGGAAATTCTAATGCTTGAACAACTACTATACACAGCTGAGAGAAAACGCTATGTATGTTTAAGAGGAAACACTATGCACGCTGGAGAGGGAATAGGTGATGACTGGATAGATGCTGGAGAGAGGACTGGCAGATGCACAGATATTGTTGAATGTCAGGCTTATCTCTGCCTTTCAAAGGGAATGGGGCCCTTATATGTCTTCTTGACACACTCTGGAACCTTCCAGCTCAGCATTCTCCAAGTTTGGCCCTAGCTGCGTCAAGGCTGCTAACTTGGTAGTTTTGATGTATGGTTCTATCGTCGCCTGGCTAGGCAACCTTCTCAGGTAACTCTGCTCCTCTCCCTTATAATATTAAAAAAAATAATAATTTCTAGTGTAGAGCCTTCATGAAACTTGCAACCACATGGTAACATGATGCAATTCCTGTCATTTGACATACAGCATACCTTTTAATAAGCTTACATATGACTTCGTAATAAAACTATGTGAAAATGAAAAATCCATTCTTTAAAATAACTTAAACTCACATGTACGGAAGTGAATGAAAATGCAACTAAAGGAATGGCAAATGTCTTATGTAATTACATATATTTACTTAATCCTACATGAGTGGAACTCACATTACAAGCTGAGCTGGCTATACATCTCTTAAACACACAAATGAAATATGTGAATAAAATAATCTACTCATGGTGACAAGCTTTGTTGGAATATATATATATATATATATATATATATATATATATATATATATATATATATATATATATATATATATATATATATATATATATATATATATATATATATATATATATATATATATATATATATATATATATATATATATATATATATATATATATATATATATATATATATATATATATATATATATATATATATATATATATATATATATATATATATATATATATATATAATTGAACATGTCCTTAAACCTTCACATTCAAGAGTATTATCCTTACTTGGACTGGTTTCAATCAGTTATTGTAAACTGAACATCCATTATCCGGATTAATTACAGTTGCCAGTAGGGCAATACTTACAGCAAAATCAGATAACCCAGACACAAGCTACACCATTCTCTCAACATGCAAATACAGCAGCGAGTCCATGATCGCATCATCATGAATTTTATTAGGGCGATAGTACAACATCCGGAAGGATCTGGTATTAAGAAGGCTTGGGTGGAAAGTGAGGTGTTTCAGGACACAACAGCAGGGAAGAAGGCGGATGGAGATACATAAAACAAAGCTGTGTGTCCGCATACACTTGCTCTGAAGTCTCTTTTTTTTATCGAAGATTTCCCCATAAGGTCTTAGGTTTCTAATGAGCATTATGAGATATATGTGCTTTACAATTGAGGTAGGTATGGAATAGTAGTCCCAATTTTTTTCTGTTTCTTGGAATTGTATTCGAGTGTTGCCTAATGCGAGATTTATGTTCATGGTTATTCTATTCTGGTCTTTTTTTTATGTTTTATTTGAAAAGCATTGCTCAAACCTTAGTCAGATATACCATAACTGATGCACTCTAATATGGTATTTTTTTAATGGTATTAGTTTACCAATAATTCAGTCATTTGCAAACACAACTGGTCATTGAAACTGTTTTGTGATTGTTGGGATTACTAAAATCTTTCCCTGGCTTAGGTATTGGAAATACATGGTTAATCCAAAGACAATCATAAAACTTAATGACCGTCCTTAGCCAAAGGTGATAATTTCATGTCATATACAAATGTATATCATCTCTCACAGAGGTCATTGAGCTACAAAGTGTTAATGAAACTTAAAGCTCATCTTGAATCGATATGAAAATTCATTGATATAGATATCTTCCACCTATTCAGGAATTAATATAATTTTTTCCTCTCTTCTTTTGATGTAACAAAAATGAGCCACAAAATTATTATAAAGCTTTTGTTTCCATTATTTTTCCCAATAATTTCTGAAAATTTCTGTGTATTTTGAACTAGTGAGCCATTAAGTATCTATGCAGATCTGGAAGATCTCCTATAGGAACCATTAATATATCAGAAAAAATTCTGACCCTTTTCGTGTCAAATTATTTGATGATATTGTAGGCACATCTTTCCCACTAAGTTATCTTAACTTGTTTTGCTTCCCTATGAAATTTAGCAGTAAATTCAAATACGATTTCGATACAATAATCTCTATGTCTATAACAATGAATTTTCTAAATGTATCGTCTGTTTTATTATTATGTATAATAAAAGAGAGAACTTTAACCCATATAAACCTTAAAAATCTCAACTCAACCAATTTTTATTATACTGTTGAAAAGTAATGCCGTGGTTTTAAAATAGGGAAACGTTAATTGCTAAGAAGGTCGTCTAGGACGTTGCATTGAAGCTAATACACAATATTCGTTGAATATGTTGGCAAATTTATCCCATAAGTTTTAGAATATGAGGTTCTAGTAAACTATTGTTTAAAATACAAAGGTTAGGATGTTCTACTACTTTTCAACCTTAGGTATATTTGTATAGAAGAGTATCACAATTTGTATCACAGAGGTAATTGAGGGCATCGAATTATCCACTTAATTGGAGATCTTGCATACTCAGGAATCGTTTGGTTGAGTTTTACAAATTATAGTTGTAAGTTGGTTGATTTTACATATATAATAATAAAGGAAAGCCCTTAGATACGGTGCAATAATTGCTGAGATGATATTGGCGGAAAATGTAGTGACTCCCGGGATAGTTACAAAATTATTTTGTAGAATTTGGCGTGAAGAGACAAAACCTGAAGAATGGAAACTAGGAGTGTTGGTGAAAATGACCAAAAAAAGGAGATCCGACTGATTGCAAAAATTACAAAAAAAAGGCACTCACGTTAGCTTTCATGATGGTTATAGTATGTTATTTCTAAAGACACTAGAGAAAAAGATTAATAAAAAGCCGAGAGATGAACCACCAGGACTTAGAAAAGGTAGACATTTTACTGACCAAATATTCATTTTAAGACATGTGGTACAGTAATGTGTAGAGTATAGAAATTCACTTTTGATGGCTTTTGTGAACTATGAAAACGCTTTAATAATGTGCGTCAGCCAATTTTGTGGAAAGTCCTACGTTATTATAGAGTTCCTTTAAAACATGTATATTTGAATAAGTCTGTTCATAAGCATAGCAAGTGCAATGTTAATGTTAGTGGAATCCTGTCAAATGAATTTTCAGGGAACAGTGGGGTAGTACAAGGAAACGTATTGTCACCTATGTTGTTTATCCTCTTCATGGATTTTGTAATGCATATAACAGTTGTGGATGTTGGAGGAGTGAACTGGATTGGTATCAGTAAATTAGCTGACCTAGAGTATGCTGATGACACTGTCCTTATTAGCAGAACACCACAGGACATGCAAGATCTGCTTACCAGAATTCATGAAATATCACATGAGGTTGGGCTCAACATAAATAGAAGAAAGACAGATATGAAAAGAACGTAATATGCAGTAGAAAAGGAAATGCCATTGGAAGAAAGGGTTAATGAGGTTGAATCATTTAAATATTAAAGAACTATGACTTCTAATACAGGATCTTTAGAATTTGAGTTTAATGAAAGAGTAAAAAAATAAATGTCTAGGTTAAGTAAAATTTGTAAATTAAATCATCTGAAATTACATATAAAAATCAGGATATATATCTGTTTAGTGAGATCAGTGTTTCTCTATAGGAATTAGTCGTGTTATGACAATGAAACAATACTCAACAGATTTTGTAGATTTGAGAACAAAACCCTTAGAAGAGTATTGTGAGTTGAATGGCAGGAAAGGATTAGAAATGAAACTATAAGAGAGATTACCCTTGTGCCTTATGTGGATAAGATCATGGTGAGGGGTAGATGGAGATAGTTTAGGCATGCTCTTCGCAACCCCCCCCCCCCCCCCAAGAGAGATTAGTTCACCAAACTTTAAACTAGGCTCCACAAAGCATTAAAAGAGATAGAAGTGTCCAGGCCTCCATGGCTGAGGACTATGGAACGTGAAGTAGGAGATGAGTAATGGAGAAATATTGACTTAAAATCTCAAGATAAACGACAGGTGAAATCCAGTATAGGCCAATTGCTTCAATAGGCGTTAGAGGAGATGATGATGATGATAATGATAATAGTCTCGATGATGATATATGATTTAAATGTTTATAATAAATATTCTCAAGTTACATAATCTTATCGTAAGTTACTTTATTAAGAATATAGATCACAGTTCCAAATGTATCAGCAGAAGGAATCAAGCAAGATTCCTAATGAAGTAGTATCATTAGTATGTTGTAAGCATATTGCAATGAGATTATAGCTATTCAGTAGTCTTTGAATCTTCCATAGATGGAAGTTGAGTTTGAAACAATTGATGTTTCATTGAAATATGCATGGATTGCACAGTAAGACAATGAAGAGGGATTTTCCCAGCGATTAGCATTATTTCGGCGTTTATTGCTGTAGCTGGTTTCTGTTTACACGAAAAATCACCAAGTTTTGGGTTTGTTTGATGTTGTTTACTGATGCTTATTTCTTTCTTAATGACTTGGTAACTAGTAATCATTTGGATTATGGTGAAGTATTTAAAAAAATCAAGATGATGAATGACTGTTGCATATATTTTAGTATTCTGGATTTTATTTCTGTTCTTGACAGAGTTATTAAACATATTATGTACTGCATATCCATTTATACTTCAATGCCATCAAATTAAAAATTAAGCACTCAGTGCAGCTGATTAATAATTATAATGGGTTCAGATTCACAGACAGGAAGTCAAAGCAATGTTTCTATTACTATAAAAATTTGCTTAGGTAAATCACCAAACTAACTGTCCTGTAGAATGAATGACCTTAGAAGAAATCTCTTTTGGCTTACTCCAACATTATTTAGTGTTTTAAGTACAAGTTTTTTTTTCTTTCAGATTCAGAATCTAGTGGTAAATTATCCCCTATCTCTACTTCACAAAGATTTCCAATATCCTCGGTGCTAGGAGTGTCGAACCTATTTAGTGAAGCAGCCTGGTCATTATTGATAAGTTTTACATTTTTAGTTACCCAATCGGGATATATGTGTTTAGATCATAATTTGGGTGTAACTGCAGAAGGACAAGAATATGATGGGTTGTTCAGATTGACTAGATGAAGAAGTAGAGTGGTAATGACTCTGACAATTAGGAAAAATACTAAGTCTTTCTAACTATTAGTCAAATCACGTGCACTGCATAAAACACTTGAATAAGTTGATTCTTGGACATTGTTTATTACCCAAAAGTATTTTTTTTTCTGGATACACCACTCTTAACGTTGAATATTCATTATTAGTTTTCCCTATGGTTGCTTGTCCCTGCAAATTTGGAGAGCGAACGCCTTAAAATTAAATCAAGTTTTATATTTTATACAATTTGCCAAGTTGCCATGGAACTTAGAACAGGTGAAAACTTTATTGACATATGTACAATTGTTAATAATATGGCCAAAATTATAGATTATTAGACATTGGGGGGGTTGTAAATTTAATTCTTTATATATACTCAATTGTGAAATTTCTTCATGGGTTGCCAGATAAGGTGAATTAAATATTAGCAAGACTGTATTAATAGTACCTTTTACAATTTTAACATTGAAAATTGTTAGAGGAAACCTCTTGAATACAACCTCTTTTGATAACTCATAGAGGTTGTTTCAACAATTTATTCCTCTAGCATGATTTAACGTTTTCTTTGGAGATACCCTCTCTTAACATCCAAAGAAGTTTCAAAATTAATAAGCGACACTTCTTGTATTTATTTGCCAGCCTTAAACAGCATACCACGACCATACCTTTACGAAATGGCTTGAGGAATGGTACCCGCTTTCTTTTCCACAATTATAGACCTCAAATATATTTTTATGGCTTTCTTTGAGAGAAGTAGTATACCAAATTGGTTTAGTGATGCTTCTAGGAGCAACTTCATTTTAATCCACATAGAGGTTAGTGTCCCTGGACACGTGTCAAATTCTCAATCAACAATATTTTGGCTGTCAAGCAATTTCATATGACTAGGCATGCCAGGGGCTTCATCATTACTAATGTTTATGAAAACAATCTTATCCTAAGAACGATCTTTTAATGAATTATATGTTTAAAAAATATGTTCATTAATAGAAAGATCAAATTTCATTCTTAAAACTTTCGAGAAAGGTATTGGTAGTCCATATAATACTTTGCCACCCAGACTGCAGAATATACCAAATTAATAGAGATCTAACTAGAATGGTGCAAATTAAAGGCATACAGTTGAATCCTAACTAAACTCTATACGATTGTAAGTAGGTCAAGGACAGTTTCTCGCCAACGCCCAAATCGTAGCATTGATATTTCTTTAACTCTGTAAGACTGTTTGACGGGCTGAGAGAAGGTTGTGACTCAAACACAGGATGAAAGCAACTGAGCGAGTTTATTATAGAATACTCTCCTTTATATACAAAGGCTCAAAGCAACAAGAAAGTTCATGTTCAAAAACAGACACTGTTACTGATGAGAAAAACAGACTTGTTTATTTAGGCTCTTTTTAGTGCGATGGAAGAGCGAAGATACAAGCATAATATATACACAAAATGAACTATGTACAATCGTTTGACACACGGCTGGTACATGGCTCCCCCCCTAGAAATTACATACTGTACATTTTAAATAGGGCGCCCTGATCTAGAGAGGCGAACTGTAGGCGGGTCATCTGGTAGGAGATAAACAGGTTTTAGACGAACAATGGAGACCCAGTCTTCTTTGACACGAATGTTTAGTAGGAATACTTTCGGACTGCGTCGGATCACAAGGAAAGGGCCCGTGTAAGGAGGCGTTAGCGGTGGCTTGTTAGTGTTGTTGCGCAGGAAGACGTGCGTTGCAGAGTGCAAGTCTGCCGGTATGTGATGCTTCGCTGGGGGCTTGTAAGTCTGGCGGCATGAAGGAGGTTATAGAAGGAAAAAATTCGGCAGGAATGACCAACAGGTCGCCATACATCATTTTAGCTGCCGAGACGTTGAGGGCGTCTTTAGGAGTGGTCCTTAGTCCCAGGAGGACCCAGGGAAGCTGAGTAAACCAGTTGCAATCCTTGCAGCGGGACATCAAAGCTGCTTTGAGGGTGCTATGAAAACGTTCAACCATTCCATTGGCAGTGGGATTGTAGGCCATTGTCTGATATAGGTTGATGCTCAGGAGATTTGCTAATGATGTCTACAATTGGGAGGTGAAAGTGGTACCCCTGTCAAAAGTAATATGCTCAGGGGTACCAAATCTTGCAATCCATCCTGAGAGTAAGGCAGATGTACATGAGGCGGACGTTGCAGTTTCCATGGGAATGGCTTCAGGCCAACGAGTGGAGTGGTCGATGACGGTAAACAGGTAACGATGTCCTTGTGATGTGGGTAGGGAGCCTACAACGTCGACGTGAATGTGTGCGAAACGAGGCTGAGGTTGAGGAAAGGTGCCCACTCCTGAATCCGTGTGTCGATGTACTTTGGAAGTCTGGCAAGAAGTACAGGCGTGGACCCCATCCTTAGCATCCTTAAAAATAGCGTGCCAAATGAACTTCGTCTTCAGCAGCTGTGCAGTAGAACGGCACAAGGGAGGTGAAAGGCCGTGAATGAAATCAAACACCTGCCGGCGCAGGGGAGCAGGAATCCAAGGTCGCGGTCTACCAGTACTGATTTCACAGAGGAGGTGGGATATCCTACATGCTTGATACTCTGGATTCAGTCATTGGGCTTCAGCCAGGGCATTGTAATCTAATCCCAGTTGAACGGCAGCCAACGTGTTTCTTGACAGGGCATCGGCAACGGGATTCATTTCCCCAGGGACGTATTGAAGGGTGCAATTGTATTCAGCCTCAGCGGAGAGATGTCGGCGTTGACGGGCGGACCAAGCGTCAGACTGTCGAGTGAAGGCGTGCACCAGAGGCATGTGGTCTGTGCGAATGACGAAGAGAGTACATTCTAAGAAATGGCGAAAGTGACGGACAGCCAAGTGCACCGCCAACAATTCGCGATCGAAGGTAGAATAACCCGATTCTGCATTGGACAGTTTTCTGCTGAAGAAGGCCAATGGGCGGGGCGAGACGTTGACCACCTGCTCGAGTACTGCATCAAGAGAGACATCGCTGGTATTGGTGGAGAGAAGGAGACGGGCATGTAGGATAGGAAAAGTGAGAGCCGCAGCGGTTGATAGGGCCTTCTTTGCATTGCAGAAAGCCGCTTCTTGAAGGGGACCCCACTTCAGGTCCTTTGGCTTGCCCTTGAGGGAGGCGTAGAGGGGAGCGAGAGTGGCGGCAATGGCTGGCAGAAAACGGAGATAATAATTGATCATACCCAAGAATTGCTGCAGAGCTTTGACAGTCGAGGGCATGGAGAAGTCCTGAACAGCTGCTACCTTCTCAAGGAGTGGATGGACTCCTTCAGGAGTGGTGCGGTGCCCTAAGAACGACACTTCGTTGGCGCCAAAGGTACACTTGTCGTACCGGATTACAAGGCCGTTTTGTTGCAGGCGGTCAAGCACAATGCGCAGGTGACGGAGATGTTCCTCTTTTGAGGAGGAGAACACAATTATGTCGTCCACATAACAGACACAAAAGGGGAGGTCCCCTAAGATGCCATCCATGAGACATTGAAACGTGGCCCCAGCATTACGAAGGCCAAAACAGGAGTAATTGAAGGTGTATGTACCAAACGGAGTGGTGATGGCAGTCTTCGGGATGTCTTCTGGGTTCATAGGCACCTGATAATACCCCTTCAGGAGATCGAGCGTAGAGAAAACCTTTGCTTTGTGCAGGTAGGAGGTCACGTCAGCAATGTTTGGGGGGTAGTGAGCCGGTTCTGTGTGGCTGTTCAGGCACCTCTAATCCCCACACAGACGGAGGGAGCCATCTTTCTTCAGGATGATGTGTAAGGGTGACGACCATGGGCTGGAGGCCTTTTGGCAAAGGCCCATTTCCTCCATTTTGGCGAACGTTTGTTTGGCGGCTGCCAATCGTTCCGGTGCCAGACGTCTGAATTTTGCGAAGACTGGGGGTCGCGTCGTCTTGTTATGGTGATAAATACCGTGCTTGGCAGGAGCCGTGGGCGTTTGGCGAAGTTCTGGACGGAAAACTTCCGGGTACGACGTGAGGAGGTGGGCGTACTTATCCGTGGGTGCGCTGATGTGGAGAGCGAGGTTGGAGGGGGTGGGTTGAAGAGGTGTCAACAAGTACGAGTCTGCATTGACCAAACGTTGATGGGCGATATTGACCAGAAGGTGAAAATGAGAGAGGAAATCCGCACCGAGGCAATGTGACGTCAGCAGCGAGAAACTTCAAATTAGATTTACTGTTTCCGAACGATAATGTTAAGTTCTCGTAACCGTAGGTAGGTATCACAGATCCGTTGGCAGCTACCAAGCGGACGTTGGCAGACGTAGACAGACTACGCCCGTTCCTGCATCATGTAAAAAGAAAAGATTAGAAACACGGGAGGCCACCACCACGAGCGATGGCCTACTTACTCGTTTTTTGGCCACTGTCAATCCTTGGAACACTTCTTCGCGGTTGCCCCGAACCTGAAGTGGTAGTAGCAAAACTGCGGCGGATGGGAGGTAGTAAGTGGCTGTAGAAGTCGTTGGTTGGGGCGCGAGCGAGTGGTGGGTGGTGGGTGGCTTTGTCGCCGCTTCAGCACGTCATGGGGTAGGCGTGTATGTCCTACAGCATTCACGTCAGCTTTGGTTGACGTTGAATAGTCATCCTCTTCATCAGGGATGGAGAAGATGGTGGAGGTCTTGAAGTGGCTGTCCATAAGGGCGTCGGCTTTGGTCATGAAGTCCTTTATGGGTAAACTATCGACATCGGGTATGGCCGCGCGTATAGGTCAGGGTAAACGGCGTATCCAAAGGGCACGAAGTAGGTTCACCTCAGTAGGAGAGCCATCTGCAGCAGGTTGCAGGCGAGCGATACTGGTCATTTCCCTGAGGGCGAGCACAGCCCTTTGGTCCCCCAACAGTTGTTGAGAGAGCTGAAAAAGCTTTGCTATAAGGGCGTCTGGCGACGGAGATTACTGCTGCAGAAGGTATGTTTTGAGGGTGTCCCACGCTATTGGGGTGTCTCCTTGTTCATAAAGCCAGTTGGATATTTTCGGGAAGGTGTCCTCGGGTATTGCCGCGAGAACATAATCTTCTTTGGTGGTTGAGCGAGTCACGCCCTTGATGCGAAACTGGACTTCTGCGCTCTGAAAACAAGCAAACGCCTCTCCGCTGGCGAATAATGAAAGTTTCAATGGGGGGAGTCGCAGCAATAACTTCCGTAGAGTCCGCCATAGTACCAACGATGGAGGGGCGAGGGGGGTTGTAAGGGGGGAGGAGCGAGTCGACTTCCGGGGTCACCAATGTGACGGGCCGAGAGAAGGTTGTGACTCAAAGACAGATTAAAAGCAACTGAGTGAGTTTATTATAGAACAATCTCCTTTTTATACACAAGCTCAAAGCAGCAAGAAATTTCATGTTAAAAAACAGTCTCTTACTGATGAGAAAAATAGACATGTTTATTCAGGCTCTTTTTAGTGCAATGGAAGAGCGAAGATACAAGCATAATATATGCACAAAATGAACTATGTACGATTGTGTGACACACGGTTGGTACAACTGTTTTAAAATTTTAGGCATGATTCTCGACAGCAAGTTTACTTTTGAGAAACGTATTAGGTCTGTGCCTTCATCAATTGGATAAAAAAATGGCTTATTGAAAAAGTCTTGTAGGATTTTCGGTGATCAATCTATTCTGAATAAGTGTTTTAATTATTTCGTTCTACTTTTTTTCGAGTATTGTTCTCCTGTCTGGTATTCACCTGCTGATTCTTATCTCGATGTGTTGAACACGAGCTTACAGCGTATTGAATTTCTCACTTGTGAGCTAGATATTACTATCTGGCACCGTCGTTCAATTAGTTCGTTATGCACGTTAAGTTTGTTTGGGAAAAGATTTAAGGAAAAAAATATATGCAAAATAGTAATTCAGGAAAACACGAAAACCCGACAATGTCGAAAGAAAAAAGTTCAAAAGAGATAGAGGAATGGAAAAAAAATGAAGGCAAGCTTTGTAGGGAGGAATGTCTAAAGGGAAGGAATGAATGTGTTTGAAGACTGACACTGACAAGAAATGGATGTATTGTGACTGTGAGAAATGTCCCATTCATACTTGCGTGGGGTTGCTACAATGTGTTTGGGAGCGCTTTTGGCATTAGTGATGGTATGAAGAAAGTGATGGATGTCCAGAATTGCCATTATATTATTGTTGGTGGATCTGGGCAATTAAGAGATGACTGACAAAAGAGACGAAAAGAAAAATTATTGAAAGCAAATAGATATTTAATTTCATTTGAAGACTAAGAGTAACAATTATGATGTCAGAGAGAGAGAGAGAGAGAGAGAGAGAGAGAGAGAGAGAGAGAGAGAGAGAGAGAGAGAGAGAGAGAATCTCGTTGGTGTAAAAATGTATTTTAAAATGAATCTATAATTCCAGATTTACAAGATTTTTAACGGTATGGGTGACGCTAAAATATATTTTGCTGAAAATTAAGAAGAGAGTTGGTCATAAATCTTTTAAAACAGCAAGAGCCTCTGTACAGCATGTTGAAAAAACAGTTATTGAAGTTTTCCTTGAAACTTCCGAACAATTTATTACTGGCGGTGAGTGGATATGGTGATGGCACCTCAATAGTGATATCCTCCAATGAAACTATTATAGAAGGCTTTACAATAATTGGGAATTATGAACAAGTTAGGGGAGCGTTCCTCAATTATGATAAAACAAGCATTGTTGGGTTAGGCTTTTAGAAAGACCGTAAAACATGGCCAATCTATGGATGAAATTCTGTAGTGGGGTCGTTTGAAGTACTCAGGGTGAAATATGATCATGACTATGAAATAACCAAGCAAGAAAGTTAGAAATGTGTTTAAAAGAAAATTGTGAGTCATACTGGAGAACAGTTTTCAAGAAAACAGTGTTTGTATCGATGATCTGTATTGATAAACTAGAAAATATTATCTAAAGCTGGGTATATATCAAATTTACAAACTATGTAGGTTTTTTGGTAGATCAATAGAAAATGTACGTTTAATTACTTTTGGAATGCAAAATAACACCCGTTAAATAGACAGACAATGTCTAAGCCAATGGAAAATAGAGGTGTTGGAATAATTGATGTGGCAGTAGAAACCAGGTTAATATTTTTCTTCCCGTGTTACAAGTTTATTTTAAATAAAACGATGGGCTATGAATATATTGGACATTATTGTAAGCTTACGACTGTATATCTTGTAGATTTTGAAAACATTAAGAACGTTACTATCTTTTGTCCACAAAATTATAAAATATGAAACATACACTTCAGTTAGTACTATGATCATATGCAGATATCTAATGAAAGAGGGATACAGACCATGTATTGAAGAAAATTACCCATTATTTAACTAGGAAGATATTCCGGAAGATGTTAATTATAAGTTCATTAATATCTATAACGGGAAAATTATGTTTAACTATGTACATCGAGTCATTGCAACGAAACACAGGCTCTTTCAGAAGGATATTTCAAATTCAAGATTGTGTGTTGTTTGTTAGCACAGAAAATACAATTCACTTGAATTAATTTTGTAAAGGCATTAACAGTGTTAACCACGTGGTTATATCCGCGTTGAGAAATGTATGTAAAATAGATATGAAACCCCCCATTAAAGTTTTTAAAATTAGATTTCAAAGGATACTAAGAATACGGTCGAAATACAAGTGTGATGTTAATTGTTGATTATGTACGTGAAGATCTGTTGGGTACAAATCAGGGTTAGTTGACAATGAAAGGTATATGATTTAACTATAATCATAAAGAGTTGATTTTTTATGAATGATATATGCTGATAAAATCATATGGTAATAAATGTAAAACATATTTTTTTTAGAAAATTTCTTTAATACGTAACTTTTTTTTATGTAACTTTGATTTGTAACTATGCATTTAAAAGTTATGAGCTTTGTACGATAATCTTTAGTATAGAAATGTAGGTATTATTAACTGATTGTAAAGTTTAATCACTATATAAATTATCAATAAAAAAAAGGTCCGAAACATTATTGATAAAAGAATCTTTTTATATTTCAGAATCAAATTTATATTAGTGAGAAAAATTAAGTCGGCTCTAAAAAGGTTAATCCTTAATAGGCTTGAAAATTCATATGTTTGTACATATTAGTCAAATTCAAAGGTACATAACTGTGGTTGATTTAAACGTTCTCACTATGGTGCCGTAATATTTAGTGTTT
>NC_090725.1:148550882-148573382 GCF_036898095.1 Palaemon carinicauda
GCCTGATACGAGCAAAAGAAGCAAGATATTGTGAATATTCGTTTATGAGTGAATTATGATAATTAACTTGGTTTTTGTTTATCAATATCCAAAAAAAGGAACATCAAATTCATAATAATCATGAATTAATAATATTATATTTTTTAAAATACAAAGGAAAACTTTTAACGGCCTCTAACATTAACTAATTTTAAAGTTTGTTTTTCTCGTTTTCAACCAGAATTTCATCATTTCAAAGAGGGAAAGAAAATTTCAACATCTAGCTAACATAAGGAAGAAGAAAATTCGCTGTATTAAGACTTCAGAAGAGGGTAATATCGGTAGAGAGAGAGAGAGAGAGAGAGAGAAAGAGAGAGAGAGAGAGAGAGAGAGAGAGAGAGAGGGTGTTCTGGATAGAGGAGCGGCCATCTTGCCTAACAGGGACAAAAAAAAGAGACATGATATTGAGCAAAAGGATCACCAATCATGATTAAATTATGATAAATAGCTTTGTTTGCTTTTATTAATGCCAACAAACAACATAAAATTCATAATAATCATGATTTATTATTATTGTCTTTGTAAAAACACTAAGTATAACCTAGGAATACATTATAAAAACAATGAAATGGAGTCCTTTTCTACATTTTTTTTTTCATATTTTTTTTTTCGTAATTTCTTTTCCTAATTTTTAGGTTTAATTTTTACCATAATGAAAAAAAAATCATATTAGGCAAAAAAAAAAATACTTTGAGACCAAAAAAAGTTCATATTATTGGAGGTTTATTTCATGACTATATAGGGTAGAAATCCCGTATCCTAGTAACAATTATCAAGGGATGAGATAGAATTTGAAAGACACTAATTTTCAGGATAAATCGCCCTGGCATAAAAAAAAAACCGAAGGTAAGAGGAAAAAAAATCTATGCAGTTTGAAGATGTTCTAAGTCACCTTATTAAGTGGTATGAATGTCAAAGTCGTCATTAAAAATCAGCATTAAACGGCCGACCTCCTTAATGGAGATCTAGCTAAAATTAGTGCATGGTGCAAATTATAGGGTATGGAGTTGAATGCTAACAAAACTCAAAGTATGATTGTAAGTAGGTCAAGGACAGGGGCTTCTCAACATCCGGATCTCAGCATTGATTATGTTTCTTTAACTTTGTGTGACTTTTAAAATTTTAGTCTTGATTTTCGATTGCAAATTTACTTCTGAGAAACACATTGGATTATTGTCTTTTAAGATTTTCTGTTATCAATCTATTCGGGAAAAGTGTTTACATTCTTTCATTCTACCTTGTTTCGAGTATTGATCTCCTGTGTAGTCTTCAGCTGCTGAGTCTTCTCTTAATTTGTTGGACAGTAACTTACGGTCTATTAAATTTCTTATTCCTGATCTAGATATCAATCTGTGCCACTGTCGTTCAATTAGTTCATTATGCATGTAGCATAAGATTTTTCATAATTCTGACCATCCTTTACATTCAGATCATCCTGGACAGTTTCATCCTATTCGTAATACTAGACATGCAGGTATTTCTAATCGTCAGGCCTTCTCCATCATAAGACTCAATACTACACAGTATTCTAGAAGTTTTATTCCTGCTGTGACCAAGTTGTGGAATGATCTTCCTTATTGGGTAATTGAATCAGAAGAACTCCAAAAGTTCAAAGTTTCAGCAAATGTTTTTCTGTTGAACAGGCTAACGTAAGTCTTTTTATAGTTAGATATGAATTATCTGTTTAACTGTTGTTAATGCTTTTTTTAAATATTTTATTTTGATTTTTCATTACTTCTTATATCGTATTTATATTTCCTTGTTTCTTCTCCTCACTGGGCTATTTATCCCAGTTTGAGCCCGTAGCCTTATATCATCTTGTTTTTCCAGCTAGGGTTGTAGCTCGGCTAGTAGTAATAATAATATATATATATATATATATATATATATATATATATATATATATATATATATATATATATATATATATATACTCAGGGAATTAGTAGTTTTCGGATAGGAAAACAAATTATGGGGTTAAGTGAAAAGCAGGATGTTGCCACGTACTGAATACGTAATAATGATGGTGATGGTGGATGAATAAAAGAGGTTTACCAATAAAATTATTAGTGTGTAACTATTACTTGCGATCGAAGGATGAAAATTAGAGGGCTCACCCAATCTGTAAATCATGGGAGATAACATGATTAACGCTAAGAAATGGAATATCATCGAGGTTTTATGGAAGTAAATACAAACATGATTTATGTATAAAACGACTGATTAATTCATTTTCTTTTATGGTATCGACTTTTGTAATTCTGAAGGAGAACGTAAGCGGGAAAATTCAATCTGCTGGAATGAAATATATGCTTAGCAAATGTTTAAAGAGTTATGGGCATCTTATCACTCACCAATTTGCCATATCAATAACCCTGTCATTTATACATTGCATAGTATCCAGGTGTTATAACTGGATGTGTAAGAAGTTATTCCCTTTTTTTTTTTTTGGTGGGGGGGGGGGACTCAGGGCTTTGGGTTGGAAAACATACGGTGAAACTGTGTATAATGATAAAATTAACCTCGTCTTCTTTATACATTGTGTTCTTGAACGTATATCAAATTCATGGAAAACTGCACAAATTATCTTTAACCTATACTAACCGTATATTTTTCATTTATTTGTTGACATTCGCTTCCGTTCGTTCGTATGTACATAGCAGTTTTAGATCTTCTGCGCATAAACCCCTCTCCCTTTATTTTTAACGATAGCATTACTTTCTCCCTTATAACCCTCCCCAATTTGCCCCACGTCATTCAAGTATTTTTACCCGCGACATTCGAGTATTCTACTTGACCTAATACAACTGTACCGTTCCTTTTATGTAATACCCATATGTACATATTACGTTTTACGCAAGAATTACTAGTTTTCTTTTAACCCTCCTCATTTGTACCTACGTCATTCAAGTATTCTTCTTGATCTGACCCTTCTAATACCATATGTATCCACTTTTTCATGCAATAACCACATGAGCATATTGCGTTTTATCCTAACCATTCTTCTAATACCGCATGTTTATGCAATACCCACGTGGATATATTATTTTTTACCCTAGTTATTCAAGTATACTACGAGTCTTGGTCCCTCTGATAACGTTGTTATTTATTCGTTGATGCAATACCCCCTTGTACATTTCTCGTTGTTTCCACACCACCTTTCAACCGTTTTCTCCCTTATTACATCATTCCAGTTTATAACCATTAAGTATTTATTATTCTCTTCATTTTACTTACTATTTTTCCCTAATACCTGTTGTTATTACCGTATTACACACAGTTTTCACATAAATACTTGCTCTGAACAAGTTTCCCATGCAAGTTCATTCAAGTTTACTTCATAGACTCCGTTCTGTTTCCGTTAACCAATCACGTGCCCATACGTATGGAAAGTTTCCAAGGGGGGGGGGGTGATATTGCCCCTCCCCCTCTTCTTACCACTTCAAGTGATCGCATCAAACTCTAAGTCCCTTCCCAATCATTTTTCCTTGTTAATCCTTTGTTCGTATTCTATTCCTTTCTTGTGCTGTTATGGAAATTACTCTTGACCTAAAAGACCATTTTCCTTATCAATTTCACCACTAATAAATAGTAAATCCCCCCCCCTCTCTCTCTCTCTCTCTCTCTCTCTCTCTCTCTCTCTCTCTCTCTCTCCAGTATGTTCAAAATTTTACTCCTTATATTTGAATGACTAATCATTTTCTATCTAGCACCAGCCCTGATCAGCTCCCCGCCTGATCCCGAAGCCAAATCCTCTCACGGCACTTGAAAAAAAGGAAAAAAAAATCGCTGTCCGACGGCCCTTGGGTATGGGTACTTTGACCGGTAGCGGGCACTGCCTATCGTGGAGAGAGAGAGAGAGAGAGAGAGAGAGAGAGAGAGAGAGAGAGTGAGTTTATATCGAAAAATGCCATGTCGATAGTTTACGCTCTGGAGAGGAAGTACATCCAAAATGGTAGTAGTAATTTTGTGGTCCTTTCACCCGGAGTGGACAGAAATTATTGGCCTCAATAGTACATTCAGCAACCACCATTGCATCTTGGACATGACACAGCCAGTCTGATTCGGTATGACTGTACCAAATTCCTGTGAACTTGAGTTCTCTGGTCTAGAAG
Source organism: Palaemon carinicauda (assembly GCF_036898095.1). Classification (NCBI taxonomy): domain Eukaryota; kingdom Metazoa; phylum Arthropoda; class Malacostraca; order Decapoda; family Palaemonidae; genus Palaemon; species Palaemon carinicauda. The sequence continues at coordinate 148,555,037 of NC_090725.1, forward strand.
GAAGTTGACCTATTCCTTTAGCAAAGGAATAATTAGAACTGTCATTTTCCATATTGTAGTCCTGTTTTCATGGTACAAAAATCGATGACTATTAATGCATAGCTGTTTTCAGTGATGGTGCCATTTTACGAGTGAAGAAAACTTTATTCTAAATTTGAACTTGTCTGCACTTGGCAGTTCATTAGTTTGAGTTTTTTTTTCTTTTCTTTCTTTTTTTCTTTTTGAATTCACTCTGTTCTGGGAGGGTTTCCCTGAACACTTTTACATGTTACTAAAATTTTACCAATCTCACAACTGTAGCAAATAAAAACAGTATTGGCTAAGCCTCTTGATGTTTTTTAGACTAGGAAAATTTCTTATTGTTAAGTTAAATTTATAAGTGATTACGAGTTGAGGATATGATTCTTTCATAATGAGTGATTTAGCCATTTAGTCATTGAAACAAAACTTTGAGGTTGATACCTGGTATATCTTATGGTCAGTGACAGAATTATAGTTGTGCTTCCATTCATGACCATGGTCGAGGAGCGAGAGGTCTCGACGGTTGGTAATAGTGACTTCCGGTTTCATGGTGAATTTCATCTCAAAAGCGAAGTGTCTTTTAATTTAATGTTCTTACAATAAACGCCAAATTGCAAGCGGGTACCTATTCTTATAAATATTAGTGTATGATGTTAAGAGCTAAGGAAATATATGATATTGCTTAAGACGAATTGCTTAATAAAACTGATATATATACATACATATATATATATATATATATATATATATATATATTAAATTTTGTACATCAGGATTTCTCTTCCTCATATGACTGCTGTTCTGCAACAATTATAGTATGCAAAACCTAAATCGAGATCTAATTCAAAAAGTGTTTTGACCCTTTTCTTCATTATGGTAATTTTTGTTACTCATACCCCATATTTTCGTATGCACCTACTTCACAGTATGTTTGTTTTTTAAAGATGGAATAAAGTGAAGTGTTATGCTTTTGACAAAGCAGTCACCATAATGATTACTATCCAGTTACCGTCATGAACAGGTTTACTAGTGATAAGAGAGAGGAGTGAATGTTTTTCCTTATATTAGCTACCGAGTTGTAAAGATGGAGATGAACCTCCTTCGCACGCAAGTACATGAAATAGTCTGAACTGACATTTGTTGCCATATGTAGCCCCGGGGAGTGGGGGGGGGGGTTGTTCAACATTCCTTTTCACCAATTAGTAAATACACATAAACGTTGTCTACCACAGTTTACTAACTACTATGGTACAAAATATAGTATGATTACTATTAGGTTGAGCTTATGCGAATTAGACAAAATTACTAACCCCAAGGAGATTTCTAACATTTCCTTTCTTGGATATATATATATATATATATATGTATATATAATTATATATATACATATATATATATATATATATATATATATTATATTCAGCCATAACTACAGAACATAGTCCTTAGTCATATCCTTCCACAACCATCTGTCAATGTTCTTCTTTGCCTTTCAGTACCCGAAAATTTTCTTAATTTGTTAATCCATCATCTTTTCTTACTTCCCCCTGCTTATTTCCAATCTCGAGGGACCTATTCAGTTATTATAAAGGCCAGTTTATTAGCTGTTATACTTATCATATGTTCTGCCAATGTCCAATCGTGTTTCTAACATGTAGTTAGAATATCCTCTATTTTAGTTGACCCTCGTATCCATGTTTCTCTCTCTTTGTGCCCTAGTGATATTCCCACCATAAATCGTTCCATATCTCTTTGAGTTGTAATCCGCTAATGTTTTAAGGCTCTAGAAACTCTGTAATTTTTTTTTATGCTTGGTAAATATTTTTTTATGCATGCGTTAACGCTGGTAGGACCCCTGAGTAAATCATTTATTTAAAGGGCAAGTGGTTTTTCTAATTTTTCTCATTTTGTATAGCAAAAGCTTCCCATTCCATGCTTTTCCTACATTTAATTTTGGTCTAATGTACTAGGGAAACACTTACTGTGTGTCCTAAGTATGTATGATCATCATCAATCTCTAACGGTTGACTCCTAACCCTTATTTGTTATCTCTATGCATTTTCATTGCACACTATCTCATGTCCATTTTAAGTCCCACATTTCTGCTCTCTTTATTTAAATATGTTATCATCTCTTGCATATCCTCCCATCATTAATAAACAGATCTATGTCATCTTCAAATTGTAAGTTGTGAGGGTATTCATCATTAATGTTAATTCCTACATCCCCAATCTATATTTAGAAATAAAACAAGTCTGGGTATGCTGTAGTAATTTAGGAGATAAGGGTTTTACCTGTAAAAACCTTTATTCAGACGCAGTTTTATCACCACCTGTATGTAGTTTTAGGGATGCTGTACAAATATCTTCACGTGCTCTAACAAACGACTCATCAATTCCTTGCCTTTGTAGGACTTTCATTACTGCTAAAGTTTCTACAGTATCAAACACTTCCTCGTAGAGTATAAGTGCCATACATAGTGATTTGTCACAATTTGTCTATTTTTCCATTAGCTGGTTATTTACATGAATACAATAAGTTGTTGAATACCCACTTCTAAAGTCTGCCTGCTCCCATGGTTGAATAAAGACCGGCTGTCTTGATTTTCACCATAATAGGATTTTTTTATAAATATTTTATATATAGCTTAGAGTAAACTTATTAGCCAGTGATATATATATATATATATATATAGATAGATAGATACACACACACACACATATATATATATATATATATACTGTATTTATATATATATATATATATATATACATATATATATATATATATATATACAAACATATATATATATATATATATATAGATGTATATATATATATTTGTGTGTGTGTGTATAATTATATATATATACACACATATACAGTATATATATATGCGTGTGTACATATAAATGATTATATATATACACACACACACACATATATATATATGCGTGTGTATATATATATAACTATATATATATATATATGTGTGTATATATATATATATGCGTGTGTATATATATAACTATAACTATATATATGCGTGTGTATATATATAACTATAACTATATATATATATATATATATATGTATATATATATATATATATACACATATATATATATATATATGTATGTACGTATGTATATATATATATATATATATATATATATATATATATATATGTGTGTGTACATATATATATATATATATACTGTATATATATATATTTATATATGTAAATATATACATATATATATATATATATATAAATGTATATATATGCAAATAAGCCCTATATCTTGGATACATTAATGTCTGGAATCTGAAAGACAATAGCCTCTGGCCGGATGGGAATCGAACTCTGGTCCACGAAACTTGTATCAGCAGTGACATACCACTTGACCACGAAGAGAGATAAAACTCAATGACAATTCTTCGGTACTTATGCCCTCTGAATTCAGGTTTTTTGTACTTAGAATTGAGATCAACCCATCTTCACTATCCTAGGTAATTGGTAGGATTGGGACTTGGCATTCGATTAATGATAAATTTTACACATTTAGACGTGTTTTTCATATTCAAATAAGCTCCCTTTTTCCGATACATTACTGTCTGGATTCTCTTACCTACCTCGGGATCAGAGCCCCAGGCGAAATCCCTGAAAGACAATAGCTTCTGACCGGCCGGGAATGGAGCCATGGTCCACGAAACTTGTATCAACAGTGACATCCCACTCATCCATGGAGAAATAAAAAAATCAATCACAATTGTTCTGTACGTATACCTGTCGAATTCAGATTTTTGTACTTGGAATGGAAATCAACCCATCTTCACGACTGGTAGATTTGTGACTTGGCATTCTAATAATGATAAATTTTGCACATTTAGACGTGTTTTCTATGTTCAAATAAGCCGTATATTTCGGATACATTGTCTGGATTCTCTTACCGATCCTGGGATTAGTGCCCCAGGCGAAATCTTTGAAAGTCAATAGCTTCTGAGCGGCTGGGAATCGAACCTTGGTCCACAAAACTTGTATCAACAGTGACATACCACTTAGCCATGAAAAAAGAAATAGTCAATGAAAATTGTTCTGTTCTAATACCTGTCGAATTCAGGCCTTTTGTACTTGGAATGGAAATCAACCCATCTTCACCATCGCAGCTGATTGGTAGGTTTGTGACTTGGCATTCGAATAATGATAAATTTTGCACATTTAGACGTGTTTTCCATATTCAAATAAGCCCTATATTTCGGATACATTAATGTCTGGATTCTCTTACCAACCTTGAGAGCAGAGCCCCGGCCGAAATCTCTAAAAGACAATAGCTTCTGAGCGGCCGGGAATCAAACCCTGATCCACGAAACTTGTATCAACAGTGACATACCACTTGGCCACGAAGAAAGATTAAAGTCAATGACAATTCATCCGTACTTATAGCTGTCGAATTCCGTTTTTTGTGCTTGGAATTGAAATCAGTGCATTTTTACCATCGTAGTTAATTGGTCTGTTTGTGACTTGGCATTCTAATAATGATAAATTTTGCATATTTCGACATGTTTTTCGTATCCAAATAAGCCCTATATTTCGGATACCTTAATGTCTGGATTCTCTTACCGACTTAGGGATCAGAGCCCCGGCGAAATCTCTGAAAGTCAATAGCTTCTGTGCGGCTGGGAATCGAACCCTGGTCCACGAAACTTGTATCTACAGTGACATACCACTGGCCGTTCAGAAGCTATTGTCTTTAAAAGATTTCGCTTGGGGCTCTGATCCCTAGGTCAGACATTAAAGATCAAACATAAAGATAAAATTTTATGATCGACCTTTATATACAAATAATGATTTTACACAAGACTTCTTAAAACTACGTGGCCGATCCTCCAGGCCCTCCACTTCTTTGTTGAATGTTACGATTCAAGGTTTCCGCCATCAGATTGACGTCAATTTTATGGTAATGTTATTCCTTGTTGAAAATTGACTATTCCGAAAAGCTTACATGTTCTCTCATAAATTATGTTTGTATCTGCATTGATCTGGAAGTCGATTTTATTTAAAGGGGCACTTTTCCTAATAAACCTTTTTTGTGTTGATACTGCTGAATTTTCTCTGCAATGAAACAGTTTCTCCTCTCTTATCCAAGCATTTTTTCTCCTTTCCCCGATATAGCAGAAGATACCAAGATTTAAAAAGGGTTGATGCCAAGCTTTCAGTAATGACTTCGATTGTGCAAAGCATCTTAGCACGTAAAGCTTACTTAATCTCTCAGAAGGTCCATATTTCATAACTACGTTTATCCTTGATTCCAATTCATCTGGTACACATCATAATTTATAACAGACTGAAGTCTCCTGAGTCGAGACTCGAGCTTTCTTTTCTAAGTGAAGCACCCTATCTTTTTCTATCCCGGTTATCCATGCCTTGACTCTTCTAAATGTGCTACTTGGGGATTTCACACTACGTTTGTAATGAATAATTAACATCTTTGTGGTGTTAAAAAACTGAAGAAAGACTGTCCTCCATATAGTTTTCAGAAAAAAAAGTAAAATTAAAACAGTTCATTTATTGTTTGCTGTCGATACGTGTTTCGAATTACATTGTGTCTCTGCCTCAGAACTACATTGGTTTCGTATTACAAATTAATAAAAAGATTATGATGGTGAATTTTTGATACAAAACTATTTGGAAACTCTAGATTAAATAAAAAGAATATGATAGTTTAAATCTCTAGATTCTTTCAAATGTAAAGATAGAATATTTATGATGAACTTTTAAATACATAGATGGTTTTTCACAAGGCTTCAGGAACTTCATGACTGATCTTAGATTCCCCCAATTTCTTCATTGATGCTGATGATTCCAGATTTTTTTTTTCCCCTCTTGTAGTCAGATTGAAGCCAGTTCGTTACGGAGGTTACCTTTTGTTCAAAGCAGGCTAATTCGGGAAGCTTACACGATAACTCAGGGATTATGGTTAAATCTCCATTGATCTCAGTCTTGATTCCATTTAGAGCGATATCTTTCTTAATGACAAATTTTGGTCTAAATGCTCCTACATTTCCTCTGTAAGGAAACAGTATCTGCACTCCTACCCATGCCGTTCATCTTCTTAATATTTTCCCTGAACCTTTTTAACTCCATACTATCCTGTTTTCTTTTCAAATAGATGTTAGATCCCTTTCCATTACTTTAATAAAAGTGGAGAGTGAACGGGTTATTAAAATTGAGGTGGTCAGTAACACTATTTTTGTTTTCAACGTAGATTAGTTAGTCATATTCTAAACGAAATTTTATATTGAAATGTCTTCATATTACTGATCACTTTATTATTACATCTCGAGGACGGTATCCGGTTTAGAGCTTGACCCCTTTCTTGGGATATTTGTTTCCAAATATCTTCGGGATATATTTAACAAATTGAGAGGAATTTTTTTTTATTTGAATAACACTTAACATGGAGGTAGGAAGACGGTGCAGTCATTAAAAATATTGATTGTTCGAATAAAATAAATCATAATTTGGATATTCCCCTAAAACATAAATCTTTAAAAAATATTTCATCTTATTCAATTTGATTTAACTTTTATAATGTTTTAAATGTTCCTTATTTTTTTTCTTTTTTTTTTCTTTTTTTTGTAGTAAAACAAACATAAATCCTCTGCTCATCGGTGGGAAAAACCTAAATTTAAACTGATAAATATGATTATTTTTTCTGAGAGGAAAAAAAAGCCTACATTGTGAATACCAATACTTTTTTACGTTCACCATAAGGCATAATGTCATATTGAACATAGTTGACAAGGTTCTTGTAATAAAAACATACTTAAACAACTTGTAATCTTTTGAACTATTATGCATTTCAGGCCATTTTCAATTGATTTTCGTTGATAAAATCCTAGCAAAACATTGGATATGGGTCACATTTTGGAAATAGGTATTTCAAGCCACAGTCTAATTGGCAAAAATATGCAGTAATGTCTAATGTGAATAATAAAGGCACTTAACAGAGTAAATAGAAAAAATTGATAGAGTAACTTGGCTAAATCTAGACGCACCCAGAGAGAGGCTAGTTGTGACGTGAACTATGACATCAGACATAATACCCAGTAAACTTTCCATTTACAATAGTAAACACGCAGATAACAGGCGGAGGACAGCAGACCATGCATACGTCAAAGCCAATCTGTTCTACGTGACTGTTGTCTAGTGCTTCACTTCACTTAAGTGTATAGGGTAGCTGTTTGTGTGTCTTCATTCATAAAGTGGTTATACGACTTGAGTGTATAGTAAGTACGTCATACTACAGTAGAGTATCAATGAGTGGGAAGGCCTTCAGTAATGATGTCTATATAGTCTCTCTCTGGTGCGTCTAAATTTAGCTAAGTTACCCTTAGATTAGCTCTGGTAAGTGCCTTCATTATTCACATTAGACATTATTGCATATTTTTGCCAATTAGGCTGTGGCTTCAAATACCTATTTCCAACATGTGACCCATATCCGATGTTTTGGTAGGATTTTATCAGCGAAAACCAATTGGACACGGCCAAGAAATGCATAGTAGTTCTAAAATAAGTTTGGTATTATAATGTAGCAGATAGAGTTTCCCACAATTTCTAAATGTATATTAATTAACTAATCATAATAGTATTACAAAACACATTCAAATATGCAGAAATATATAGAAAAATTTGTCTCTAACAATAACCCAGCTACCTACCTACATAAATGTTTAGAACCTATACTATAACAGTTGTAAATCAATGGCGGTGTTCAATATTACCAAAATCAAATGTAAAGAGATAACTTTATTTAATTTTTGCAGTTTGAAACAAGACATATGTTAGCGTTACTTTCTTTAGAACATCTATTTAGGTTTGGTTAAATGGATGTCTAAAGAAATTATTTTTGCCCTTAAAGAAACTGAGAAAAAGAATAATAGAGAAAGAAGAAAACAATGAGTAGCTATACTGTAATTCAGTGGAATAAGGCATACTCATATGTAGGTACCTCGAATAAACCTTTGAAGTTATACAGTCTCTAATTTGGATGCCATTAGGAAATGTCAGATATTGGGTACGAGGAATTGGATTGGATATGGATGTATGAATTTGAGTATATGGTTCCATGTTGGGATTTGGGAACCCATTTAGCTCCTAAATGCAAATGGGAGAAAGCCTTGGAATTGAGGTGTATAAAAGTTGAAGTGGATGCATAGCAAAATTGAAGAAAGGAAGCATGAACTGCGCTACAGTAGAATGGTGAAAAGTGAGTGTTGTTAAAGACTAAATAGTTCACATTACATACACAACCACTCGAGCTGGAAGAATTAAGCATATATAACTAGGTTAAGATCCTTCAGAATTATTGCCATGGTAAAAAAGAGGTTTGGAAGGAGAGAAAGGAATTAGAAAATATCCTGCATACCTTATGTTGTTCTACCTAGGTGACTTATGAATCTATGACATTATACTCGTTCTAAGGCGCCATTTTCCCCTCTGACATATATCTAGAGGATTTCAGTGTAATAGCAGGGAGATAAATAAATTAAATAGTTTGATTAAAAGGTGCAAGGGCAAATATTTTTACTGTAATTTATATCGAAGAGATGAATAAAATTCTATTGCTGGTGATGTTGTTTTATATTCTAACGTCAGCGATTTGACGAGATACGTTTGACACGTTTTTAATAAAAAGATCATAATTATTGACGAATTTTTAAAATCTCCAAAAATATAACCCCTTTTTACTGGTAGTAAATGATTAAAAAAGGTGGAATATTAATTTTTTTCCCGACGACCACTATGAATAGTGTTGAGCATCTGACGAAATTATCCTTCTTTCGTTTGTATTCCGAAAATTAAATATAAAGAAATGGATGAAACATTGCCTGAAAATATATTTTCGAAAAAGACCTACAAAATCCATCAGGATAATTCGTTTTCCTAAATAATAACAACTTTTGGGCGCCATGCCAACGCCAAAAGAACATTGACACCTATAGTACTAACGTATAAAATAACGATACCAATTATCATGCATTTAAGAAGGAAAATGTGGGATCTCATTAATAACTACTGTATATCTTTGCAAGTAGTGGGCATAGCAAGAAAGTAAATAATTGGTAATGCTAATTTTCCAAATATATATTCATTAAAAAAACTACAAGTCAAAGAATTTGGTAAATACGCGAAAAAATATTGCTACACACATATGTATTGCTTTTGATCTAAAGAATTCCTTCAAAAGAAACTGTTAAATTATTAAAAAAAAGGGAAAAAAGATACTGTATTTAATTTTTGGTCGAAGTGAAAGCTATTGTATCACCATTTCGAGTCAGGTTTCATATTCTATAGTGTAAGTGGAAAACGGGGAGGTTTATTTGATTGTCTGAATGAAACCCAATCGTTAAAACTTGAGTATTCTTATATCTAATAATTTTTAAGCCCAAGAATTCAAATGGAGTTATCGGCGCAGTATGAAAAAAAAAGTCAGAAAAAAAATAGATTAAACAAAATGTGTAGATAAGTAACGACGATTTATTTTTCCAAAAGTATAATCACTTATTAGGTTTCATAGAAGTCAGAAAAGATATCAAATGTTCAATTTTGCTGACTGCAACTCCCAAAGAAAATAAAAAAAGAAATAAAGAAAGTATTTAAGCTAGTCATCAGAGGGAATAAAAAAGCCAAATAAAGGGGAAAATAGGTAAAGGAGCAATAAACTAAATTGTGTTCATAATAGGGTACTTAACTACATAATTTTGTACCCTCCACCGGCCTACATTTGGCTGCCATCATGAAAAAAATGGAAGAATAAAAAACTTTATTTTCTATCTTTTATTTAATTATTTATTTATTTATTTATTTATATATTTATTTATTTATTTATTTTGTTTGCAAATTTCATTGTTGAGACTCACTTTACGGGAATTTGTATCCATATATAAATTGCTTTTCAAAAACTTATTATATATATATATATATATATATATATATATATATATATATATATATATATATATATATATATATATTGGTGCATGAGATGCAATAATGTACGCATTTTTTTTTCACCGCAACCCCTTGAATATCACATGGTAATATTTCTTTTGTACAATATTGAAAAAAATGCTTTTAGCTTTTAAGTGAGTTATTGTTGTATTTTCTTTCAGGACGATGAAAAGAGTCATCATATCCGTTATTCCATAGTATGGAAAAGGTCTTCATTGAGGAAATGCTTTATTTCTGATGGACAGCTTTCTTAGGGTGAGACACGAGATGTTAAAGAGGAAGTTGTAAAGATGTTGACAGCCTTTAGCATTAGATGGAAAGATGGAAAACATCAGTTACAAGAACTGAAAAGTGTGAAGGTGCAGGAAAATTGTAGGAAGGTGTATATGAAAGAGAGAAGTTCTCAAACTTCCAGGAGAGACAGGAAACCTCTCAGGTGCTTACAATGTCTCTAAGATGTCTATGTTCAGAATTTTAAATAGTTCACGATTGTCTTGTCTATGGAAGAGAAAATTCATATATGATTAAAAAAGAGAAACTATAACAAAACACAGAAATTAATCGGGAATCTGTATATCGTTTAGAGAGACTTCATGTTAAAGTGACTATTTTCAAAGCGGAACAAAACAGTATGTAGCCTACTCGCATATGTCATGTAATTGGTTTAGCTGCTGATGAGGCAAGATACAATTCCACCTGAAATAAAACATTCTACCGTGCATGTTTTTTTTATGAAATGTTGTAGTCTCAAAAGTATTAGTTTCTAAAACAATGACCCATGGTTTCAACTACCTGCAGAAAAATACAGAGGTCTATCTATATACTGTATAATAATTCAGAATTTTGAGGAATAATAGCGTAAGTCATCAATTGATTTGGCAGTAAAGTCTGAACTAACAAATATATGATATGGACAAGACATTGTTATTTCTGTGCATAAATATATATATATATATATATATATATATATATATATATATATATATATATATATATATATATATATATATATATATATATATATATATATATATAAAACAGTGGAGTGTCTTCGTGATTAGGGGGAAAATCTGATTAATGATTGGTCCTAAAAACAGAGGTCATGATGAGAAAGAAGAGTGGCTTTGGATTTCTAATATAACTGTCAAATAAATTGCTTAAGATGTATGGTCACAAGTGTATGAAAATAATCAATATTCACCACAAAAAATCTTAACTGACTTGGATTCATTTATTCCAGAAACCATCAACTGCCTTGTTTAAACTTTTGTCTTACAAAACAAGGAAGGACATCAAAGAACATGGGATAGAAAATAGTACAGCCATTTCAGATACCATCCTTAAAGCTGCTAGACCAAGAGGTTTTATATCGCCACTACAAATAAGTCTTCTTGTTCATTTCAGTGAAAAGTATAGTTCTTTGTTTCTACTGAATGTGCTCTTGTCATTATCATTAGTTGCTAAGCTACAACCCTAGTTGGAAAAGCAGGATCCTATAAGACCACGGGCTCTAACAGGGAAAATAGCCCTGTGAGGAGTAACAACATTGAAATAAACATCTCCTATGTAAACTATATAAACCTTAACAAAACAAGAGGGAGAGAATTTAGATAGAATAGTGTGCCCGAGTGTACCCTCAAGCAAGAGAACTCTAACCCAAGATAGTGGAAGACCATGGTACAGAGGCTATGGCACTACTCAAGACAAGAGTACAATGGTTTGATTTTGGAGTGTCCCTCTTCTAAAAGAGCTGCTTACCATAGCTGATGAGTCTCCACTACCCTTGGCAAGAGGAAAGTAGGAACGTGGCAACTGAACAATTACAGTGCAGTAACCCCTTGTGTGAAGAAAAATGGTTTGGTAAACTCAGTGTTGTCAGGTGTATGAGGACAGGAGAATATGTAAGGAACAGGCCAGACTATTCGGTGTATGTGTAGGCAAAGAGGAAATGAACTGTAACCAGAGAAAAATGATCCAATGTGGTACTGTCTGGTCAGTCAAAAGACGCCACAACTCACTAGTGGTAGTATCTTAACGGGTGGCTGGTGCCCTAGCCAACCTACTACCTTGGGATTATGTTCTTACTATGCTGAAGCAGCATTCCAGCATCAGTTTTGGAATATTCAGCCGGGAACCTCAGACATACTCATTCATGCAAATTCTATTCAACAATGCCGATGGGAAATTCAGCACAATTGGTGGATTCAGTACTTTCCAAAGAATGGGTGCAATTCAATGTCACCCTTCAAAGGATTCTACTTCAGATTATCCAGTCACTAGATTGGAGAAGATCCCATGCGCCTTTTCTGTTATTATTATTATTATTATTATTATTATTATTATTATTATTATTAGTAGTAGTAGTAGTAGTAGTAGTAGTAGTAGTAGTAGTAGCTAAGCTACAACCGTAGCTGGAAAAGTAGGATGCCACAAGCCTAAGGATTCCAACAAAGAAAGAATGTCCAATGAAGAAAGGCAATAAATGGACCCCAAAATGAAATATTTTTTGAACAATGATACAGAGGCTATAATACTATCCAAGACTAAAGAACAATGGTTTGATTTTGGGATGTTATTCTGCTGATTTTGGGATGTTATTCTGCTGGAAGAGCTGCTTACCATAGCTAAAGATTCTCTTCTATCCTTACCAAGAGGATATTAGCTATTGGACAATTACAATGTAGTAGTTAAGCCTTTGAGTGAAGTAGAATTATTTGTAATATCAGTGTGGTGAGGTGTATGCGGACAGTGGAGCATGTGGAAAGAATATGCCAAACTCTTCGGTGCATATGTAGACAAAGCAAAATATGCCTTAACGAGAGAGAAGGATCCAATGTAGATTGTCCGGCCACTCAACTGATCCAATAGTTCTCTAGCGGTAGTATCTTAATGGGTGACAGGTGCCCCGGAACACCTACTACCATAAAATATTGTAGTCAGTTTGGACCGTTTGTTCGTGTTCCCCCTTTAAAGATAAAAGTTCATTAGGACTGTAGTTTATAAAAGTCAGGGATTTTGCTAGTTTCAATCCAATTTCCACTGCTGTATCAGTAACAACAAGGTAACCCTTGTAGCAATTTAGAAAATGGCAAATTAAGACGGTGTCCAGGATAGAAAGGTAACGTGGAGAAATATATTGCCCTATGATGTGTCAAAGATCTCATACCTTCCCTTCACAAATGCTTCACCTTCTAATTATGACACCATAAATACAGTTTTAGACCAAGCTGATAGATCAATCTTCGTATATCACAGCTCGCTACTTTGTTGCAAAATGCGGTCTAAATTCACATTCCAGTAAGATTATTGTACATCTTGGTGGTTTCCCTTTATCCTTTATAGGTGATGTGGTTTCATCATGAATGAAAGTCGAATAAAACAACTTTTTAATGTTGTTTACATTAGTGCCTCTGTTGCCAAAATGTGAACTGGTCATGCTTACTCATAAGCAGTAATGGCACATATACTAGTATGATTTGAACTGCCTAAATTATTCTTGAATGAAACTAATCTCTCTCCTCGTGAATGGCGAACAACAGAAGCAATTTTACGAGTGATTAACTCTATGCTGATTGACAGTGAGGTAATACAAAATGCCCTTTGGAAGTTCGATGGTACCTTGATTGTTTGGTGAAGGTGCCACTACAAAACCCCGTGTTTCTGTACTTTTAAATGGTAACTCCAGTTACGTAGTTTATCGAAGCAAATCGCTCAGGGAAATGGGTAATAAAAAAAAAAAACTTCAAAAGAGGTTACGGTAATTCCACGCCAGTGGTCATTTTTTTGTCTGCAAAATAAGCTCAGTCATATTTATAGGAAATGTATAGCTTGAAGGACTGCATTACCCCAAAATATTTTGAAGAAATTTTACAAAAACAGAAAAGTTATGGTGCGGGAAGTAGTCTGACACGACAATTAAATAGACATTGATGTTGTAGATTAAGATTTGCATAGAACTGACACGTGTTAAAGGAATGAAGACTCGATCCTCATACAATAGTATCTTTAAATGCCTATTAATCTTAGGGGTACAGAGAAAAATCAGGAATATTGTGATGTTGACTACAGTACAGGATAGTAGCATGTAGATATCAGAAGTGCTCCTTTTTTAGGAGACAATCACCAGCTTTGAAGATTATGATATCATGATGTTAAGCAGCATGGGAGTAAAAGATATAGAAAAAAATCCTCATAAGGAATATGGTGGTGAAGGTTGCCCAATGTTAAATAACGCTGACAGCAGTTTGTTAAGGTCAAGTTTAAACGAAAGAAAAAGGATAAACCCTTGGGAGCTAGCATGATAGGAGTAAAAATACGAAAAGTTGAATGTCCAGTTGAGCCTGAGATGTTATTTAGAATAATTACATTTACCAAGAAGTTACAAGAACCATTCAGACTTAACTTTGAGTCCGAACTAGCCGCATACTCAATGATGTATGAAGCATTAATGACACAGGAATTGCTGGTGATAGAAAATTATTTTCTATCGGTGAAGGATTCCCGTTTCATTGATTTGTTAGGTAAAAGGAGATATAGTTTCGGCAATTATAAACAGATGACCAGATTATATAGAAAAGGGTACTACAAGAAAAATTTTATTCTTATATTTCATGGATATACAGTAAAATTATTAAAAAAATAAATAAATAAAAAGTGCTGGCCATCCTCGACGAATAATATTTTCCACCAGATACTCAATGTTTAATAAAAACAATTTTGGTATCAAACCAGACTAATTATCTCTCAAATGAGAGAAATGATAGCTTGCTTATCACAATGCTTATCACAAGGCCGATTACTGAGGGTTTTACGTTAACACAGGTATCCAAAAATGCAGACACACTGATTTTTTCTACTACTATTGAAAAATCTACCAAATCTCAATCAGTATCAATAGTAGGAGAAAATGTAAACCTCTTAATTATCCTTACAGCCTTAGTTCGATCAAAGGTAATTACATGCATTATAAAACCAAGCAAAGGAAATACAGAAAGCAAACTGTACATGCCAGCTTCAATGAAATTTGGATAATTTATCAAGGACAATTTTGATTACATGCATTCAATGGGGAGTATACTATTTCTTCCCTTTTCAAACAAGAAAAGAAGAAGTTCATAAAGCTGTTGGAAAACTATGAAGAATAACAAGATCTCGTTACCATGTTTGACGAACCAGCTGCTGAACCTGCAAAGATTGCTTGAGTAGGGAAGGCTTTCATTCTTCAGTCATACTGAACTAAGGAATATGGTGCTTCTAGATATTGGTGATTTTTCCAAACACTGAATAAAATCAAATTCACTTTAGCTTCTTTGCCTACAACATATGTGGCAGCTTATTTCAATTATTTACGCAGGTATCGCCAATTGCAGAAGTGGTTGAGAAATGACTTGCCACATACGCAATGGTGATGTAATGTAGCTACAAAAGGACTGGTGCCAATTAATATAGCTAAAACCTGCTCCTCCAGATCTTTTAAATATGGTATCTAGCAAAAATTTTGACTACTGGCTGCAGATGTAGAGAGGAAGGGGTATATTTTTCTCTTTCCTAAATGTGTTTCTTTGCAAGGGACTGTCGTTTTCGAATGCTGACATCATTATGAATGAAGATGACTATGATGATCCTATTGATGTCACAATAGTAACTTCCTAATGACAGGCAGTGTTACCACACATGTTATGAATTAATCAGTATAGGAGAGAATAATAGTTCACTATCTAGTTACAGTTTTATAATTATTCTTTATAATAACTCGACAATATTTAAAGATATTTCTATAAAAAAACAACATAGATTCTCATGCAATACACAGTGAGAAAACTAACACTTTATTGGAAGCCAATATTTCTCATTATGCACGAAGAATTGGTATATCAATGACTACTCTTGATAGTTTATCATTTTTGCTGGTTGTTTGGATGCAATGGTGGTAAATCCGACACTGAACATTCACAGTCTGTTCTAAGCCAGAATAAAGAAGCAATGCCACCCACATGAGACGATTTTTAAGACTAAAAAGGAAACAGAGAGAGAGAGAGAGAGAGAGTAGAGAGAGAGAGAGAGAGAGAGAGAGAGAGAGAGAGAGAGAGAGAGAGAGAGAGAGAGAGAGAGAGAGATAAACAAGCTCTGAACATTTTGGCAATTTGACACGAGATTCTTGTTTTTTTTTATCCAAGATGAGGAAATGAAAGAGGGTAATTAAGGTTGGGTGTAGTAATTGTACATTTTAATAGCATATTTGCTCTAGATTAAAAGAAAAAAAAAAACGTGTATAGTTGCTTCGAATACTCACTTAGGTTGAAGAGCTTCTATATTGGAAGATTGGTGGATGAAAACCTCAAAGTGAATGGAATATGTTGCTCAGTTTTTCTTTTTTATGACTGACCAAATTTGGGAAAATGTAAGGGCTCCTCTACAAAGTCTCAGGCCTAAAGTCTGTATTACATGCAAACAGTAGCGCCAGGGGCGGGGGTGGGGGTCACTTGAACACGTGACATCACCCTTCTGTTAGGAGAGAGAGAGAGAGAGAGAGAGAGAGAGAGAGAGAGAGAGAGAGAGAGAGAGAGAGAGAGAGAGAAGAGTCCATACATTAAGGTATTAAATATATATATATATATATATATATATATATATGTATATATATATATATATATATATATATATATATATATATATATATATATATATATATATATATATATATATATATATATATATATATATATATATATATATATATATATATATATATATTCTTAGGAAGCTGGTTTAGTATAGAGTAAAAAATTTATTTTTGTATTTGATTTATGTATTTCATTGTTATTGATTTAAAGTTTTCAGGCATCCTGACATATTATGTATTCAATTTTTGTATTTAAGAGGTGAATAGCCAGGTCACAAGGTGAGTTCCTCTTTTGTAGTTTTGAATTTTACATAAGACTATCGTTGGTTATTTCATTTTATTTCTCATTTATGTCAGTATACGTATATTTAGGTTATTTTTGAGAATGAACTTATTATTTCATGTATTTTGCTACAAAGTCTTATGTAAACTCGATTAAGTATGCAATATGAACTATATGAGGTAGGAACGAGGGCTTATGTAATTTTTTTATGGTGTTGCATCTTTTTTTTGAGAGATTATGCAAGTGTTTTATTTGCCACATGTTTAGAAGGTACTCAAAAACCCCAGCATTAGATTTTATCTTTTTTTAATGTTTCAGAAAAGGGTTTGGGCGGATCTGCTGAGAGAGTTGCCTTGCAAGCTTCTAGACTCCTGATCTAGAAGGATCTTGAATATCTAAGTCAACATACATACATACATACATACACACACACACACACACACACACACACATATATATATATATATATATATATATATATATATATATATATATATATATATATATATATATATATATATATATATATATATATACGCCCGTAGGGATGCATAGGGCAGAAGGGAAACAGCTTGTCCTGTGAAAGACCCAAAGTTCATCCTCTCTCTCTCTCTCTCTCTCTCTCTCTCTCTCTCTCTCTCTCTCTCTCTCTCTCTCTCTCTCTCTCTCTCTCTCTCTCTCTCTCTCTCAAGTGCCTTGAGTGTGTCCTCTCCAAAGTGTTTAAGTTTAAATACAACATATACTGTATTGTATGCTGTGTGTTGAAACGTTACGGAAGACTTTAAAGGTGATTTCAATTTATTATGTCATTATGTGTGAGGGCGTTATATAAATTTTTGTAAGTGGCCCTGTTCAAGTAAGACCCGCTGTAGCGGGATGTCGCAATAACAACCCCCACACCCTTGATCACACTAACTGACAAATGTCACCTCCGCACAAACTTTCCCCTTACATTATCAACTGGACTCTTGGACAGAAGGAAAATGAAAACAAAACATAACCTTAACACTATATTTCTTAAAACTAAACAACCACTTAATATTAAAACATTCAAATAACCGTAACACCGTTCAAATAAACCAAAATAACCTTAACAAACTTAAAACTAAAATAGGCTACAACCAATATGTAATAATATATATATATATATATATATATATATATATATATATATATATATATATATATATATATATATATATATATATATATACATATATATGATTCTGAGTGGACACTTTCGTCCACACAAGAGCCAATAGTCTAATAGCCCAAAAAAAAAACAACCCTGCAGCAACCGGAACACTGGCAAATATTAATGCACAACGGTGTTAATTGATCTGGGTCGTGAGCGGTATCATCATCAATATCATCATCATCAAAAATCGGAAATTCATTCGGTC
>NC_090725.1:148578382-148613382 GCF_036898095.1 Palaemon carinicauda
ATTCGCATCCTACCGGGTCTAATGTGGTAGTGGAGATATTAACTTGTTATCCAAGTGATATTTTATTTTCACGATAAAAAAAGAAATGAAATTTTGTTCTTTTATTGACTAAGTGGTTTTTTATTGTTATCGTAAAAATTAAACTATATATTACCAATTTTATTAATTGTAAATAACTTCAGATAAAAAGTATCATATATTTACTCAAATATTTGATACTACGGGTGTGTGTGTGTGATATATTTTTAAAACGTATGATACTTGCTTGCATAGCTATTATGCAATTATGATTGCAAATAATAAAAATAAGTTAAGAATATACCCCTTTTTAGTCATTGTCTATCATTATCAATCATGATATCGGCAATCGGCCGTGAAACAGAAAGTCTTTTTATTACGACGCTAAGTTGACTCTAAACTTGATCAAGATTGCCCAGATCAGTTCAACAAAATTATCCATAGGTGACCGGTCCACACACACATACACGTCTGTCTCTCTTTTATAAAAAATGTTTCAGCTCATTTAAGAATGACTTATTGGTATAATGTGTATCATAACGATTAGGCATCGGTATAATTAGTCGTGAATGCGCAATTTCCAAAACAATTGCAGCCTAGCATTAAATTGTTTTTCATATTTGTAAATTTATATGCTTTTCTACGCTTTCTGCATTAAATATAAAATAAAAAAAAAAATCAGTGTGTAAGATGTATTTATAGCTGTGTTGCCTACTCTCATTATGTAAACATGTTTTTTTTTTTTTTATTAGCTCGTCATCATACAAAAAGGTGAAAACATTATCAGAAAAAAATCAGGAAATCAATTCTTATGTTACCTTCATATTTTCTTGAAAGTAAAATATGCCGCTAAACTCTTTTGTTGTTAAATGGTTGGTCTTCCATGATGATCTAATACAGTAGTAATCAAAGGAACTACAGGATTTATAAAGTTTTAAAATACTTCAATTCATAAACTAATTTGATCTTTGCACAGTCCATTTTTACATTTGTTTTTTAATCACAAAAATAATGTTGCTACATTTGTGATAGTATTGGATACTATAGAAAAAAAGAAAACAAAAAAAATAATTAAATCAAATCTGTAGTTAGATGTGTGCCCCGCTCCCTGATAAAATGTCTGCGGCCGCTACTGGATGTATAGACTTCAAAGTAGCTTCAGGTCCTCATCCAAATATTTAGCTACTATAATGTGTTCTGGATAAAGCAAATGATTTAAAGATCATCCTTAAAGTAGATCTCCTGGCACCTCATACTATATAGGATGATTTCAATATTAAGATGAGAACATAATTAAATTTAGATTTTATATAAGATATATGCGCTTTTCAGTTAAAGTTAATATCAAACATTAGTTCCTAAAATTTTACTTTATACTTGGTTTGTGCTTTAGTGTTTCTTATTGTGAGATTTATGCCTTGTTCTTGTTTTCATCTGGTATTTTTAAAGAACATTATTGATTTAGATCTTTCTGCTGAAAGTACCAGACACAGTCAGAACCTGTAATTTTTGAGTAGTGATGTCAAGAACTGATTACAAGTGACAAAGATTGTTTGAAGAATAGTACTTTTATAGTCATAAAGGATAACTTATACTCTTTGTCGTATTTCAACAATTATGTAATTAATTGCCAACACTAAAAGAGTCCCACTTAAAAAACTACTTTTGGTTACACCTATTTAAAGGTTGAAAGGTTCTTAATAAGGGATCTATACAAGTTTGGAATGTTCTTCCACCAATAAGATTCCTAATAAAAAAAAAAGGATGGTTTTGTTGATAAACATTAGGATGTATAGTATGCCATCTGAATGTTAAATAAAATACATGGACACTGTAATTTGCTTTCCCCAAAATTTCAGCATATATTATTTCCAAGTGTGAAAGAGAGTCTAAGTGGATCGTTATGTTTGTGATTCAAATGACTATGACAGAAAAACAAGTAAATTTATAATTTTATATTTTCCTCTAATATGCGAACTCCAGTGGTTTGTGAAATTAGTCTATAATCGCTTGGATTACTAGCAAATTTTCCTGCCTTCGAGAAAGATTTTTGATACAAAGATGATTACAAAACTGTAATTCACAGGCCTAAGCTAAAAGAGCTAATTTTTTTATCATATCAAATTTTATGGAACTTTTCCCATGGACCATGGAATTAAAATTAGAAAATGCAGATTCCAGCTTCTTTACAATAAGCATTTTATCATATTAGAGATCTTCCACAGCATCAACATTCAATGCAATTTCTTCTTTTCTTTAAACAGTACCTGATTGGGCATCCAAATTATTACCACTGATTACGTATTCGGTATTGCACCCAATGATGTTTAAAATTTCCTGTGTACTTTCCACTAATGAAGCATTAGGCATTTTTCATGTCTAGCAGGTCAGCTATAACGACCATACACTGGCACACCTGTATTACTACATTTTCTGTTATGCTAGGCAAAGATTTTTTTCACAAAATCCACTTGGCTTTTTTTTTTTTTTTTTTTTTTTTTTTTTTTTACGTGTTGCAGAAATCTTATTAGAATATAGTTTCAATACACTAACTTCTATAGCTATATCATCGAGTTTGTTTACTCTACTTCCTAACAAAATGGGACCAGTACTCAAGTTTTTGCAAGTTTTTGAATCTTTTATTCAATATTCAAAATGTTCTTCAAATTGGATAATTTTTGTTTATTAATTGGGTTAGTACTCAACCACTTGGGAATTAATTCTTTCATTAGATGGGCATTAGTGAACGTTCTACATTTATCTGCTGCTTGTGCAATGATGATTACAAAGAAACCTTGATCTTGTGAATAATTAACAGGGGCACATGACCTACACTCATCGACAAAAATGTTGTCACATGCTTTTTTATATGAAAAATAACATATACAAAGCTCTTTTCATAAAATTGATAGTAGTTTTGTGCTACAGAAAACTTACCATAAATAAAGCTGTTTTATGAATTGGGAATCGTAATGACACTACAAAATCCAATGAAAAAGACACATTAGTTGCAATCGAATCAATGTGGACTAGAATTAGAAGAAGAAAAAGGAATGTTCACCTCCTTTCATATTTAACAGTGGAACATTTTCCTCAGGTATATCTGCATATCAAACACATACATAAATGGTAATTACCTATATCTACTTATATAGGTAGTCAATAGCAGATGTGACCATTCCAAGCAACAATAACGTCTACCAGTTATCGTGACATGCTATGGCTAGTTGTCCCATTGTCTAATCACACTGCCAAATTGATCCCATAAAGGCTTCATGAGATAGAGATCTGGGATCAGTGTATGCTGCTTCTGGATGTTTACATCTTGTCTTTCAATGTAAGTTGATATCACACGTGCTGCATAGGTGTTGTTGTCTTGCCTGATACGGAAAATTATTGCCAAATGAATCACAAGCTCATAAAAGAAAGTTCCGATCCAGCAACTATTGTTACACATTGCTGGTCACGTTGACAAGCTGACTCTTGCCATCTGCACAAATGGCACACCACATATGGAAAGATTCACTACCTCCAGAAACTCCAGCTTGTACACACTTGTCCCTGAGGTGTTCTCCAGCTTGTATATTTATATCCCTCCAAGCTAATACTAGCCACAGTAGAATTGTGGAGTCATATACAGTCAGATTTCATTGTAGACTGACCCAAGCGATATGGTCTTTTTATATCAGGGAGGTGAGCTTTGGCCGCACGGCAAATCTACAGACTCTGTAACCCATTGCTACCAATCTATGATCCCTGTACTATTATAGCCCTGGATGTTAATGGCCTGAATCCATTTTCTCCTTAATGTCTTACAGGATCTGGAGCAATCGTGATAAGCCAGTCTTGTCATCTGTGTGCTGATTCATGACAATCCAATAGACTTCTTTGGATCCAGTCTTCTTGTTTCCAGGTTTCTCTCTGGGCTCCGAATGACTCTCTGCTATATTACCCCTACAAGTTTAATGATATCTGTTTGAACCTGTTGGAATCGCAGTCTTAATAATAACAGAACTAGATACAGTAGTAATGAATGATTTTATTAGTCATAAGTTTCCTTTGTGGTATTAGTTCCATAAGGGTTTCTTACGAATTATTTGATATAATACCATAATCTACTTGGTACATACTTAGTTCTCACCCTTGTTTATTGTTAGTTTGCACCATCAAAGAGCTATACTGTATATGCGATAAACTAGGCTGATCCGTTTTGTATTCACACAGGTACTGGTCAGAGGGGCGAGGAAGGCTAACAGGTGTAGCACTGGCTGTAGCGTCATCTGGTCTACCACCCAGAGACCAAGGAAAGTTCTTACATTCCCCCTCACTGAGATGCACGTGATATAAAACTTACAGCTGATGGATATAGTTAGTTACCTGTTCGAAAAATAGGTCAGATGTGATCTAGTCCACCTCACACACTCAAAGACTTTATGCGGAATTTTATTATTCATTCATTGTCCCTCTGTGTTCCCAGCCATCCACTAGGCCTGATATTGACTTTATTATATTCCTTTTACTGTAGAAAGGTCAAGTACTTCAGTAAAGTATGCCTGGTGTAAGATGTTTAAGTTCAAGTAAACTAGTTTTCTATTAACCAGAATTCGATTGAAATATCAAAAGAATCTGAGATCATTTATGCTAATGATATTTGAAAAGAAAGAGCAAGCTACAATGCAGAATAGTATCTGTCTATTACCCCGTTTCAAATTATCTAATATTAAGATAGCACACCACAGGTTAAATGTGTTTGGTTTCAGTTCTTGTATATTCACCAGAATCTCAGCCAGGTGACCACAACCTCACACTGTGGTGCCTAACTGAAGTTATAACGTCCCTATTAAACAGCTTAAACTGTCGGTTCCAGGTTTAATCGATATGTTGTTAAGCAAAGGCAAAGCAAACATGTTACCACTGTTCTAGCCAGGAGCGCTATTGCTTAGCTCCTAAATCAGTAGTTATTTTGGAAAAAGCTTAAGGAAAGATATTTAAAATGTATTGATGGATATGCTTTTTAATGTTTATATGATAAGTGCCAGTATCACTAATGTTTAAAGCAGAGAAATATTAATTCTTCACTACTTATTATTCATTAAACCACTTATATTTACAATAAGACAATTAGTGTCCAGGAGGTGATTGTGGGCATAGAAGTCTCCAATTAATAAAAAGAAAAAGATACCTTCTCTTTTGGGGGGATTATTTGAGCAAATTTTACATACTCTAGCTGCAAGAAAGTTGACTATGCCTATTATAGACATTAAATGTGTTGTTATTATTCCACCCTAATTTAACTACAGATAGTTGAAATTCTGTTGTACTAAAAATCATCTAATCGTAAATTACTCTATTATTAACATATATCTCAGATTTTAATGTATCAGCAGATGGGACTAATTGAGATGGTAAAATGTAATTACTTATTAAACTAACATTATTATTATTATTATTATTATTATTATTATTATTATTATTATTTTTATTATTAGTAGTAGTAGTAGTAGTAGTAGTAGTATCATCATCATCATCATCATCATCATCATCACTATTATTACTATTATTATTATCATTATTATTTTTATTATTGTTATTATTAACATCATCATCATCATTATTATTATTATTATTATTATTATTATTATTATTATTAGCTAAGCTACAAACCAAGTTGGAAATGCAGTATGCTGTAAGCCTAAGAGGTCCAACAGGAAAAAAAGCCAGTGAGGAAAGGAACTAATTAAATATATAAACTATATGAGAGGTAATGAACAATTTAAATGAAACACATAAAGAACAGTAACAACATTAAAACATTTATTCCATATATAAACTATACAAAAGTCTTATGTCCGCTTGTTCAACATAAAAACATATGCTTCAATCTTGAGCTTCTGAAGTTCTACTGATTCAACTTTAGGATTAGGAAGATCATTCCACAACTTGGTCATAGATGGAATTAAACTTCTAGACTACTGTGCAGTATTAAGACTCATGATGGAGAAGTCTTGAATATTTGTATTACATGCATATCTAGTATTACGGAAATAATAGTACTGTCTGGTGAGATCTGAATGTAATACATGGTCAGAATTATGAAAAATTTTATGTAACATGCATAATGAACTAATTGAACGTCAGTGCCAGAGATTAATATCTAGATCAGCAATAAGAAATTTAACGCTCCGTAAGTTCCCGTCCAGCAAATTAAGATGAGAATAAGCAGTTAAAGACCAGACAGGATACAAATACTCGAAAGAAGATAGAATTGAAGAATAAAAACAATTGAAGACGACACTGACCTAATGTGTTTCTCGAAAGTAAACTTGTTTTCGAGAATCACACCTGAAATCTTAAAAGAGTTAAAGAAATATTATCAATGATGAGATCAGGATGTTTAGGAACAACTGTCCTTGACCTACTTACAATCATGCTTTGAGTTTTGTAGGATTCAACTTCATGCCCCATAATTAGCACCATGCGCTAATTTGAGCTAGATCACCATTAAGGAATTCAACAACCCCAGATCTACAATTATCAGTTGGAATTGATGCAAAGAAAGTACCATCATATGTATATGCGACGAGTTTTTGTTCTATGCCAAACCACATGCCATGTATGAAAAGTAATGATCCAAGAACACTATCCTAAGGTACACCAAATATCACATTCCTATACTTCCGATAGTACCCATCAGCAACAACACTACGATTTATTACTAAAAAATTCAATAATGATGCAAAGAACAGACCTACTCACTTCCAACTGTTTGAGTCTCAGAACGTGGGCCTCATGCTTAATTAACACACTCGAAGACAGCATTAAAATGATGCCAATCATACAACCTCCTGACCATCATATAGGAATTATGTCCTGCATTGGAGATTGTAAGAGGGGCATCACATGCTCCAAGGCCTTTACGCAAGCTAAATTTCAAACTAAGGAACAAATGATTACCCTTAGGTAACCAATTTAGGCTTTTAGCCAAGTAATTAAAGACTTTAGATAATATGAGTTATGGAAATTATGTGGAAATCAGTTGAACTCATGCTACCACAAACATAATTATATAGTGGAACAACATTAACAATACTCCAGCAAGTGCTGAATCTCCTCTTTTTGCTAACTTGCGCAAAATGACAGCTAACTTTGGAGGAAAGAAATCCTCAGTTTTAATAAAAAAACAAATGAATAAACCATTTGGGTCTACACCTCTATGAACATCAAGGTTCATTAAGAGATCTTTGATTTCATGATATTGAAAAGCTAAACTA
Organism: Palaemon carinicauda; assembly: GCF_036898095.1. Lineage (NCBI taxonomy): Eukaryota > Metazoa > Arthropoda > Malacostraca > Decapoda > Palaemonidae > Palaemon > Palaemon carinicauda. Next base: position 148,585,672 of record NC_090725.1, read on the forward strand.
GTTTGTTTAACCCCAGGAAAACAGGAATGAGGAAGATAAAATTTCGCATTACTCGGATCAATATCAAACGTATCAACCAAAAGGATTTTCTTTTCCTTTGGACAGTGAGTGACCGAGTGATCTGGTTTATGTAAAGGAGGAACTGTAGCATCTATACCAAACAGTGCATATCTAAGGGTCGCCCATCACTTATGTTCCTGGGTTGCACGGAAACTCATTTCCTTTATGGTTAAAATGTGTTCCTTTTCAGTTGAATCATAAATTCTCTGAACAAATGCCCTCAGCTAAGTATAGTTATTCCAAGCCAAATCTGATCTGTTACTCTTCGAGAGAGGATAGACCTGTGGCTTCTCCAAATAAGAACAGTTACAATCATTATTGAACCATGGTTTGTCTTCGAGCCAGTATCTTAGCCCACAAGAAGGGACACACCTATCAATTACGTTAATTAAATTCTCATTCAAAGGAAAAACATGATGAGCACTATTTTATAATTGTGACCAATACAATCCCAAAAGATCCCTCAAAAAGCCATTCCAGTCTACTTGAGATTTTATATAATTCTCACGGGAATAGGATACGTCAGTGAAAGGCTGCGCAGTCTTCACCACTAAAGAAACTAAGGTATGATCAAATGTCTCTCCCGGAGAACCAACCTTACTTGTTATAACGTCAGAGGAGTCTGTGTACATGAAGTCCAAACAGTTACCAGACCTGTGGGTAGCTCCACTTATGATTTGCTCATAGCCTGATTCAGAGGCAAAGTCCAAATCACTTAAGCCATAGCGATCAGCATGAGACACAGAATTTAACCACTCCTATGGTGATCATTGAAATCACCAATAAAAACAAAAGAGGCCTTTCTATCATCTTGTATCTCGGCCGTAATGGCAAGAAGACAGTCGAAGATAGAATTATCCATGTCATGATTCAGATAGATCGAACACAGATAGAACTGGCTATACCTGCCACAAATTTTTATTACCTGAATCTCGTGACATCCACATTCAGGCAGTACTTATGAAAAGCAGGGTATTTAGTCCTAATATACACCACCATTCCTCTGGCTCTGGGAATGGCATCCCGTTTCAAAATTACTGGCTTCTTGAAAGCAGTTATAAGCCAGCGTTTTTTAGTACAATAGAAATCCATACTGTCTGGCCAGAACTGTAACGTCTTGAGTATTTGTAATAAAACCCCGAATATTGCAATACAGTAGACGGCACTACCAAACTTTAGTACATACTGGTCCCGGATTGCGCTCAATGTTTCAAGACAGCATAAGAAATAATGGAGATAGAAAAAGGATAAACCATACCCAAAAACTAAATAATGATGATAAAAAAAATACTGAAATATGAACAAAGTGATTGATAATGCTAATAGACTATAGATAATGGTTGGAAAAACTAGTCAACAAGGTGGGGCCGATAGCCCCTGCAAGGCTAAATACCCTCCAGGATAGCCACTTCAACTGAAGGAAGGAAATTAAGGATGGTTTTGAGAAGAAGAAGCATAAGGAAAAGACAACCTCTTGATTAACCTTCAGGCATCCATGGCACTTCTATGAAGCCTGCCCTAAACACCATTTAAAAAAGAATAGAAAAACAAGAGAAAAAAAAAAGATTAGTTTGCCTGATTGTACCCACAAATAAGAAAAATCTATCCCAAGACATTGGAGGACCATGGTACAGAGGCTATGGCACTATCCAAGACTAGAGAATAATGGTTTGATTTTGGAGTGTCCTCGTAGAACAGCTGCGTGCCATAGCTAAAGAGTCTCTTCTACGCTCACCAAGAGAAATATACCCACTGAACAATTATAGTGCAGTAGTTAATCTCTATCATGAAGAATTTTTGGGTAATATCAGTGTTGTCAAGTCTATGAGGACAAAGAAAAATGTGTATAGAATAGGTCAGACTATTTAATTTCAATTTTCGTTACATCTTATATCATATATTTATTTCCTTATTTCATTTCCTCACTGGGCAATTTTTCCCTGTTGGAGCCCTTGGGCTTATAGCATCCTGCTTTTCCAACTAAGATTGTAGTTTAGCTAATAATAATAATAATAATAATAATAATAATAATAATAATAATTTGACTGTAAAGGAGAAATAAGCTGTAACCAGAGAGACGGGTCCAATGCAGTACTCTCTGACCCGTCAAAGCACCCAATAACTCTTTCGTGGTAGTATGTCAACGGGTGGCTGCCTATTGCAATGGTATTTTTTTGTATTTTATGAAGTGTTTTTCTTGTATTTCCCCTAAAATGAAATGGGTTTTTAAAACCATTAGTATTTCATTGAACATTGTATTGCTGGAATATTAAGGAAATAGAGAGAAATTGCCACAGCATGTACATTATTTCTACTTCTTTTTTTTTTTTTTTTTTTTTTTTTTTTACTAGGTTGTTTGTGTTCTGTGCTTATGGTTTCCTTATCTCTATCTTGAAAATTATTTGATTCTGGTTTATCTATAATTTTTTCAAGATGAAGAGTGCCTACTGCAAGCTTTTTTTATCAGATGAGCCACACAGTTAAACCAGCATTATGATATCTTATTTTATCATACTAGTTTTTTATTGTTTTTCTAAACAAAGTTTGAGATTAGGTTACAAATTATATGCATGTATATTTTTTTATGTCATGAAATAAAAAAATGAAGCAATCATTGCAGCTTGAAAATATTGAATGGGCTGTTTTATTCGTTTTTGTTACTTGAGTTTCATAGGGATTGTTATGGACCTCAACCTCAAGCACATGCTTGAAATCTTGATTAGAAATGCGTTAGATTCAGATCCAGAGGCCGATTGATGAGGTAAAGTTTCTGTTTCTGCACCAATTGGATATGGTAAATTATCGAATGAACCTTCCTCCAGGTTGACTATAAAAGACCTATCTCTTTGCTTAGTCAAACATTCTTCACGATTTGCTTTTATTTACTTTTACAGGTGCTGTAATTTCACGCACCCTTTTTTCCTCAGGAATTTTGTTTTGGTAGCAATATTTTCCATATTCGTAGTGGAGTCATAAGTGGCAAGCATGTCACATCTGATCTGTTCTGGCATCTGTTTTTTATAGATTGATAATGTTTGGTAATACTGCTACTTGGTCTTCAGTTACAATATTGAAATATATGTGTTAAGATGATGATTTGGGAGTAAGGGCAACACTAGACTTCAAACACACAGAACAACTGATTGTACCTGTTAAAGTTGTCGGAACTAAATTCTCCATAAAGTTACTTTTTTATTCTGAAATCTAGCACCAACAAAGAATGAAAGGTTCTTGAACAATTAATTGAATATGGGTGATTGTATAATATATTAGCATAAGTTGAACTATTACTTGAAATATTTCATCTAAATACACAAAAGGTGATACGTTCATTACTGGCATTTTCAATTTTCAATTCTTATGGTCTGTATTATGAATATTGCCTTGAGTCTGAAGAGTGAGCTCGTTATTAAACGAAACATAATGTTTTGCTAAACAATCTGTAAAAGTATGATGGATGCATCATCCTAATATAGTCAGGTAGATAAGGTGTTGGTTATAGTAATCAAATGGCGCTGTTATCTCTTTTCAGCTATTCAACTTAAAAAATAGCAGAGCATCTTTTGAAAACTCATAGATATAAATAGTAGACTATTCACTTTTCCTGGTTAAAGATGTGAGGAGGAAAGACACTTGGATAACATCTGAAGGTGAGGGTTTGAAATTACTCATTAATAATATTCGAGTCTCATTGCCAACTTTGACCATAAGACTACGACTTTAGTGTTTAAAATTGTCATGAAGCATACTGGCATCTTCCTTTTCTAGGTATTCATAGCCCTGATTAACATCATAAAACCTTGCCTTGTATGATACGACATACCAATTTGGTTCAAGAATTATCCTAGGAGCAATTTCCATGATTTCATTAGACAAAATCAAACTCATTGGTATGTGGACAAATTCAGAAACTAAAATGTTCTGGACACTGCAATTTCTCTTACAGGGAAAGATCAGTCATTACCACTTTGTTTATATTTGGAAAAGCATTTTTAGTTTTGATAGGATCATTCATATGTATAAGTTATATGAGCTTCAAATATTGCTTGTCTTTGGAGAGCTATAATTTCATGCATTCAATCTCTTCAAAAAGTTTTTAAAGACTATACAAGTAATGCTAACACAATAGAAAAAACTTACATTTTCATTTATAGTGCCAGAATTTTTAATCCCTAGTCATCATGGGGAACATGGAATCATTTTTTTTAGAGTGTAAACACTGGAGCTTCAGGTATCCAAAAAGGAATCTTTTATGGTGTTGAAGTAGTCATTTTAGTATTATGCAAGCGTTCTAAACGTTATAGATGCTATCTGAGGAAAGATCTGGCAGTAATTTCAGTCTTCTGGAAGTGTTTTAAACGTTAAATATACAGTCTGATTATAGATCAGGCAGTAATTTTAGTGTTTTGGAAGTGTTTTAAACGAAGTTATGGAAAAAGAAGAGGAGTATGAAAAAAAAATTCTTTACTGGCAGTAGCAGAGGACATCAACAATGATATTGGTTCGTAATGATTCCAGGACTAGGGGAAACAGTATTAATGTTAGTTAGGTTTTGGGGGAGTGACAAGGTCATGACAGTATAAATCAACAAAACAAATGGAAAATAATGAGGTTTGCGGAAATAGATATTAGACTTTGATACGCTAAAGGTAACCCCGTTAGCCTTCCATGGAATCAATTCTTTCACCAATGAAACGAGTGTGAGTTAACTTTCAAATGTTCATACCTACCTTACACCGAAACGAACGATGGTACCACCATGATTGGAGTAGGTCAAGTATAATCCCAATCTGCTTGATAGGAGCGAGAGTATTGCAATAGTGAAATTATTCCTCCTTTAATCATATTAACAGACAAACTACATTATACCAGGAGTCCTATCTTTAAAAAACCTGCCTACCCAGAGCATGCAACGGCCATTTTATCGAAGAGATGGTCCTGAATATCGCTGTATGAATACTGATATTTCTTTGGTCTGAAAATAAACAGGGTAGTTTAAACAACCACCACCACTCCCACAATTTGTTTGAAAAAAATAAATCTAATTCCAGCAATGGCATCCCCTCCCAACAATATAGACAGAGAAAGGATGAAAGAAAGTTGAGCAGCAAGATAGGAGACAGTTGATTATTAGTATTGTTATTATTACTTGCTAAGCTACAACCCTAGTTGGAAGAGCAGAATGCTATAAGCCCACGGGCTCCAACAGGGAAAATAGCTCAGTAAGGAAAGGAAACAAGGAAAAAGAAAATTTTTAAGAAGAGTAACATTAAAATAAATATCTTCTATTAAAACTATAAAAACCTTAACAAAACAAGAGGAAGAGAAATAAGACAAAACAGCGTGGCCGAGTGTATCTTCAAGCAAGAGAACTCTAACCCAAGACAGTGAAAAACCATGGCACAGAGGCTATGGCACTACCCAAGACTAGAGAAAATGGTTTGATTTTTGAGTGCCCTTCTAGAAGAGCTGCTAAACAGTCTCTTCTACCCATAACAAGAGGAAAGTGGCCACTGAACAATTACAGTGCAGTAGCCACTTGTTTGAAAAAGAATTGTTTGGTAATCGCATTGTTGTTTGGTGTATGAAGACAGAGGAGAATAAGTAAAGAATGGCCACAACTATTCGGTGTGTGTGCTTGTGTGTGTTTGTGTAGGCAAAAGAAAAAAAGAACCGTAACCAGAGAAAAGGATCCAATGCAGTACTGTCTGGCCAATCAAAAGACCCCATAAACTCTAGCGGTAGTATCTCAACGGGTGGCTGGTGCCCTGGCCAACCTACTACCAATAAAATATCACGGATGTTGACACGATAATATGGCATATAAAAAAGTATTTCAGAGACATTTTGAGTCAAACTGAGGCTAAAGTAATCTTCAGTTTAATACCCCCTTGCCCTTTATCGCAAAAATAATATAAGGTGTTCAAGTCGAGTGGCTTCGTAAAGGTATTCTTTCAGTAAGAGGCGAATGCAACACGCATACACACGAGCTTTGCATCTAAATAGCACAACATGAGAAAACAGAATAGTGGTACTATACTCGGTAGAAGCAAGTAATAAGGAAAATTGCAAAGACACTTTTTTACAATACGTATTATACTAATTCAGCGATCCTATTCAAAACGAAATTTATTCTCGTTATTAATATCATTATCCTTTTTAATAACATTATCATTATCATTACTGTTACCATTATAATTCTTAGATAGTTTAAAGTTTAATTCAATAGAATGAAACCCTTTACTAACAATTACCTTCGAAGTGTAGAGAGACCGTTAACCTATCTAACATATGACTGTGGACGTGGCTTTTGAGCCAGACTGTGCATACTAGGGAAAAAAAATAAATAAAAAAAAAAAAATCCCAGAACGGTCAAAATTACCCAATATGGCTATGTATCAGCTCAAAATACCTAATTCCCATACACACTTTTATCCATAATTAATTATTCCTATCTACTATGCTCATTGATTTGCTGATCATTAAGCTGGGTGCTACCTACAACTTGCAAAGCTTGATGAAAGTCCTTTACCATTTTGGGTAAATCCCACATAATCAGAGACTATTCATAGGCTAACAAAATTTCAAACTCACATGTAACACAAATACCACCTAACGTTGAGAGCACCCATCTCGCAAAATTAGACTACAATCAAGTTCCAGCATTGTTCCTGATCAATATATAAAAGGTATAAAAATAGCCTACAAGTTTACATAGTGGAAATTATAAAATTATTGTTATTTGCTAGATTTTATAAACCACTCTTTCTCCCTGCCTCTTTTGATATTAACAGTAAACTAGATCCCTTCTCGCTAATCACATTTGATTTATCAGAGACTAAATGACTATCATGAGGTAGGACACTTATTACGAGATCTCAACTGTCTTGTAGACTACATAAATGAATTTCAAAGTACATGTGCAGTTTTATGTAAACCTTATGAACTTTTATACACAATGTCATAAAGTATATCAACATAAGCTTACAGGCTCTTTTTATACGATTTTAGAATTCTACAATATAGAAAAGGAATTATGTTTTCAAAAACTATAATCGATAACAAACACGAAAATCAGTGTAACAATGAATAAGGATTTAGTGAATGTATGTAGGTTCTAAAAGTTTTTGAAGGTAGCCGGGGAAGGATAAGCGTCCTTGAATTACTGCTGTGCGAGAATGAAATTCATGATTGCTTGGATTTTTTTATAATCCGAGTAAGAGAAAAAGGTACAAGCAATAAGCATAATGTAGATTCACAAGATAAAAATATATGAAAAGAGAGAGAGAGAGAGAGAGAGAGAGAGAGAGAGAGAGAGAGAGAGAGAGAGAGAGAGAGAGAGAGAGAGAGAGAGAGAGAAGTGACCCTGATAAAAATCCAATAAATCGTTATATCTCCACGTCTTACTAAGTCAAGGGCCATCTATTTCTAATTTTTCGAAGATATATGATTTTCTAGACCACTAACAACGTCCCATAAATTTTCACTCCTTCCCTCTATTTTCGCACATATCCAGATAAAAGCTGAGGCTATTAAAGTTGATTGATCATCAAGTATCAAGTCCACTGCTTAAGCAAAATGAAGTTTACAAGGAATGGTCCAAACTATTTGAATACTATTCGGGGAATCGTGAAATAACCGTAATATGGTTTATTATATGCTCAAGGATATGATGAAATTATAAGTGAAGTTCTGCTTTGTGATGGTAATAATATTATTGATTACTAAGGTGTTTCAGGTAAGTGTGGAGGATGAAAGGCTTAAAAAGAAGGGGAGGAGCAGAACTCATCTATGTTTTATGAGGTAAGGTTGTAGAAATAAATGTAAGCATTATATAAGCATACCATTATAATAGCTACAGCAGGTGCAGGGTTGTATTTAGATTGAGGAAATAAGGTACATAACAGGAACTCTGGACAGGAAAACCATGTGACTGCTACCAATCAAGTAAATAAAAAGTTGGAAAGTAAAATAAAAAATTACATTTATCTTAGAGGAAAATATGAATTATCTGATATTCTGCAATATGCAATTTGAAGGAAGTTGGAGATGCATAATGCATACGACATTTAGCCAAGAATGAACCAGAATTCTTTCAATGAATGTGGAGTATGTTTGAAAATATGTAAATGAGATTAACAAATTGGTTGAAAAATTGCCTCAGTGAGAAATCAATCATGTACAAAGTTCATCAGCAGTATACAGTAGTTGTAATATTAGATTTTTTTTTTTTTATTAATTTCACCGTTTAGAAAAAAAATGGATTAATTCAGACAATGTCTTTCGATAGAACTGGTTTAGCATTCAACCATTCACTCCCTTTGGAACCTCACACTTATATTAATGCGAAACACACTCATAAACATCTATGTATTTCATTCAATCTTCGATTCCTGTTATTAATAATACTTGCTTTATTTATATTTAAAGACACATCCCAACGCCGACCTCTTTACTTTATAGAGTCTAGATAGTTCTTTGCCATATCATTTCCTCTTTATAAAGAAGAATTATAAACATTGTAATATTAAAAACTAGTATTTCCAATGATTAAGGATCTCTCAAAACTTATATCACAACTATCTTTGTTGTCTTCAATTCCTGGTGGTCTATGTTCAAATAACGCCATATCCTTCACTCTGTACGCTACATCAATATTGAGTAATCTATGACAACCATTCTTTCCTATATCCCAGGGTCAGAAAGTCAAAGTTGGAGAATCTATCAAAATGATACTTTCATATTTTCATTCTTTTCAATTATCTGATTATATACATTTATGATCACATGTTTTTGTCCTTCCCTATATCCCGATATCTATACTGTCCTTGAAAAAAGAAGGCTGTGGACTTTCAACCATTAGGACAATGTCTTTCAGTTGACTCGAATACAATATTTTTTGTCCTTTTAATTTTTCATGTGTATATAGAGTTCCACCCACCATGAGTTCTACAGCTCTTCACTATGTACTTCTCTGACTTGGAACGAAATATATTTGTATTCTGGTCCATTAGTACTTCCTTTTAATGTAATTTCTTTATTGTTTTGCTTACTTCCACCACATTGTAAATTGTATTGTCTAATGAAAATGAGAGGATGAGCTTTTCCTCCTATCATTTGCTGCTTGTTTGTAAGGGGTCCTCAAGGGAAAAAAAAGGTGTTCAGTTAGTACTACTCACTTTCAATGCGGTAGCCATGAATTTTAGGTGGGTGAATTGGTAAACTTAGTAAGTTGGAAATTTCGGGAGCAAAAAACCTCTTTATATGACGATCTGTAAAATGGAAGGATTTTTGTGCTACATTCTTAGTATAAAAGTGAAAGCTGATATGGATAGTGTGGGAGCGATCATTTAGGCAAGGTAAATGCAGTCAATCAATATTAAACAATCATCGACTTTATATATAGAGACTTCCTATTAAGAACACCACAAAAATTGAAACATAATAAAGTGCGTGATACCGTGATAACACAGGATGCCCTATTAACAGTGCAGGGAAGAGAGCGTGATAAGATGAATGCATTGGATCCCTCTCTCTGGTCACGGCTTATTTTTTTCTTTGCCTACACTTACATAGAATAGTCTGGCCTATTCTTTACATATTCTCGTCTTTCCTCATAAACCTGACAACAATTAGATACTTAACACTTTTTCACCCAAGGGGTTAATTACTCTACTGCAATTTGTTCAGTGTACTTTCCTCTTGGTAAGGGTAGAAGAGACTCTTTAGCTATGATAAGCAGCTCTTCTAGGAGAAGGACACCCCAGAATTAAACCATTGTTCTCTAGTCTTGGGTAGTGTCATAGTCTCTGTACCATGGTCTTCCACTGTCTTGGGTTAGAGTTCTCTTGCTTGAGGGTACACTCGGGCACACTATTCTATCTTATTATTATTTTTTTTTCTTCCTCTTGTTTTCTTGAAATGGTGTGTTGGGCAGGCTTAATAGAAGGGCCATGGATGCTTGGTGGTTTATCAAGAGGTTGTCCTTTCCTTTTTTCTGATTCTTTTTCTTCTCAAAACCATCCTTACTGTCCTCCCTTCAGTTGAAGTGGCTATCCTCGAGGGTATTTAGCCTTGCATGGTGTATCGGCTCCTCCATGTTGACCAGTTTTTCCGACTTTTTACTATAGTCTATGGGTATCATCAATCACTTTATTTATAATTCTGTACATATTGTTCTTGTTATAATTCTTGTTAATATAGTTTTTAAGTATGATGTCTCTTCTTTATTTCTATTAATTCTTATGCTGTCTGGAGACATTGAGCGAAATCCGGGACCAATACGTCCTGGATTTCGTCAATGTCGTCTTCTGTATTGCAATATTCGTGGTCTTCATACAAATATCCAAGACCTTACAGTTGCGTCCAGACAGTATGATATTTTTTTGTGCTCAGAAACTTTGGTTTCTAATATGAGGCACTCATCTGAGCTCCTTTTAACTGGTTTTAAGAAGCCAAGGGAATGGCAGTGTATATTTGCAACGAGTACCCTGCTTCTCATAAGTCCTGCTATCAATATGGATGTTATGAGATTCAGGTAATAAAAGTTTGTGGCAGGCATAACAACTTTTATTTGTGTTTGATCTACCGGAATCCAGACATAGATGATTCTATCTTGATTGTCTTCTTACCATTATGGCTAAGATACAAGAAGATGATAGAAAGGCTTCTTTTGTCTTTGTTGGTGATTTTAATGCTCACCATAGGGAGTGGTTAAGTTCTATCTCTCCTACCGATCGCCATGGCCTAAGAGCTTTAGACTTTGCCTCTGAATCAGGCTGTGAGCAAATCATAAATGAAGCTACTCACAGGTCTGGTAATTGCTTAGATCTCGTATACACTGACTCCCCTGGCGTTATAATTAGTAAGGTTGGTTTTCCAGTTGGGACATCTGATCATGCCTTGATTTCATTAGTAGTGAAGACTGAGCAGCCTGTCCCTGATATATCATACTCTTGTAAAATTTATATGAAATCCCAAGTAGACTGGAAAGGGATTTTGCATGATCTTTTGAGCTTGAATTGGTCACAATTATATAGAAGTCTAGATTCTGTTGTCCCTTTGAATGAGTATCTAATCAACATAATTGATAGGCGTATCCCTTCTCGTGTGCTAAGGTACCGAGTGAAGGACAAACCGTGGTTCAATGATGATTATAGACGTGCTTATTTTGAGAAACATGAGACCTATCATCTTTGGAAGGGTAACAGATCAGATTTGACCTGGATCCACAATACTCAGCTTCGAGCTTCTGCTCAGAGAGTTTATGCTCAACTGAAAAGGAATACAATTTAACCATAAAAGAAAACCTTTCTGGTACAACTCAGGAACATAAATGGTGGTCTACCCTTAAATCTGCACACTTTGTTGTAGATGTCACAGTTCCTCCTTTACTTAAACCAGATGGCTAAGTCACTCACTGTCCAAAGGAAAGATGTTTTTGACAGTAAACAGAGTAATGAAAAACTTGAACTTCCTCATTCATGTTTTCCTGAGGCTAAACTAACTAGTTTAGCTTTTTGATCTCGTGAGATTAAAGCTCTGTTGATGGACCTTGATGCGTATGGAGGTGTAGACCCAAATGGTATATTTCCTTTGTTTTTCATAAAGACAGCAGATTTCTTAGCTCCAAAGTTATCTGTTATTTTGCGCAAGTTAGCAAGAAAAGGAGCTTTTAGCACTTATTGGAGACTTGGTAATGTTACTCCTCTATGTAAATGTGTTTGTGGTAGCTCAAGTCGCACTGATTACCGCCCAATTTCCACAAATCCCATATTATCTAAAGTTTTTGAACGTCTTTTGGCAAAACGTCTTAATAGGTTTGCTGAAGATAATCACCTACTCCCTAGTTTGCAATTTGGTTTTCGTAAAGGCCTTCGAGCATGTGATGCCCTTCTTACAATTTCCAATGCTGTACAGAAATCCCTTGATTGTGGTCAGGAAGTTCGTATGATTGGCTTTGATTTTCGTGCTGCCTTTGACCGTGTTAATCATGAGGCCCTTATTTTCAAACTGAAACAATTGGGAGTGGGTGTGTCGTTTCTTAGCATTATCAATGATATTTTAAGTAATAGATCTGAAAGAGTTGTTGTTGATGGTCACCATAGTGAGTATAGGAATGTGATATCCGGTGTTCCACAGGGTAGTGTTCTTGGCCCATTACTTTTCATACTATATACACATGATATGTGGTTTGGCCTAGAAAACAAGCTTGTTGCATATGCAGATGATGCTACTCTCTTTGCATCAATTCCATCCCCTGGATGTAGATCTTGGGTTGGTGAATCCCTTAATAGAGATTTAGCTAAAATTAGTGCATGGTGCAAATTTTGGGGTATGAAGTTGAATCCTAACAAAACTCAAAGTATGATTGTAAGTAGGTCAAGGACGGTGGCTCCACAACATCTGGATCTCAGTATTGATAATGTTTCTTTAAATTTGTATGACTCTTTTAAAATTTTAGGTATGATTCTCGACGGCAAATTTACTTTTGAGAAACACAATAGGTCTGTGTCTTCTTCAATTGCACAAAAATTGGCTTATTGAGGAAGTCTTTTAAGATTTTCGGTGATCAATCTATTCTGAAGAAGTCTTTTAATTCTTTCATTCTACCTTGTTTTTAGAATTGTTCTCCTGTCTGGTCTTCAACTGCTAATTCTCATCTTAATTTGTTGGACAGAAACTTACGGTCTATTAAATTTCTTATTCCTGATCGAGATATTAATCTTTGGCACTGTCGTTCAATTAGTTCATTATGCATGTTGCATAAGATTTTTCATAACTCTGACCATTCTTTACATTCAGATCTCCCTGGACAATTCTATCCTGTTCGTAATGCTAGGCAGGCAGTTAATTCTAATAGCCAGGCCTTCTCCATCATGAGGCTCAATACTACACAGTATTCTAGAAGTTTTATTCCAGCTGTTATCAAGTTGTGGAATGATCTTCCTGAACGGGTAGTTGAATCGGTAGAGCTTCAAAAGTCCAAAGTTGGGGCAAATGTCTTTATGTTGACCAGGCTGACATGAGTCTTTTTATTGTTTATATAAGACATATCTGTTTTTGACGTTGTTAATAGTTTATATTGGACATATCTGTTTTGACGCTGTTACTGTTTTTAGAGTGATATATTGTTAATTTATTCTCATCATTTATTTATTTCCTTATTTCCTTTCCTCACTGGGCTATTTTTCCCTGTTGGAGCCCTTGGGTTTATAGCATCTTGCTTTTCAAACTTGGGTTGTAGCTTGGCTAATAATAATAATAATAATAATAATAATAAAACTGTTACAGCGTACCAATGAATAAGAAACACATATGGTTCATGGCTCTGCCCTTAAAAATGACATATGTGAAATATGACGCCTTGCTCTTGAGAGGCATGCTGTAATTGGGTCATCTTACATGAGATATGCAGGTTTAAGGCTATCAAAGGACACCCATTCCTCTTTGACACGAATGTTCAGTAAGAATTCCTTTGTTGTTCAATGGATCACAAGGAAAGGGCCCGTATAAGCAGTGACTTGCTGGTGTAGTTGCAAAGGAAAATGTGCATTGCCGAGTTCAGATCTGTCGGTATGGGTTTCTTAGTGTGGGGCTTTTAAGTCTGGTGGCATGGAGTAAATTTTCCCACAGAGTTACCTATACGCTGGGGATTGTTAGAGGAGGTAACAGACTGGAAAAAATCTGTAGGGTCGACCGACGGGTTGCCATATCGCAACTGTTAAGACGTCCAGGGAGTCTTTATGAGTGGTCTATAGTCCAAAGAGGACCCAGGGAAGATGGGTAAACTAGTTGGAGTCCTAGCTGCAGGACAATAAAACTGCTCTGAGGGTGCAATGAAAATGTTCAACCATTCCATTGCCAAAGGGTTGTAAGCAGATGTCTGATGTAGGGTGATTGCCAGGAGATTCACTATTGATGTACATGATTGAGAGGTAAAAGAATTACCCCTGTCAGAAGTAATATGTTTAGTGATACCAAATCTCTCTCTCAGTAATGAGAGTAAGGCAGCTGTACATGAGGCAGATGTTGCAGTTTCTATAGAAAGGTTTTCAGGCCAACAAGTAGAGTGGTCGATGAAGGTAAACAGGTAATGATGTCCTTGTGATATGGTTAGGATGCCTAAAACATCGACGTGAATGTGGACTAAGCAACGCTGAGGTTGAGGAGAGGTGCCCACTCCTGAATCTATGTCGATGTACTTTTGTTGATTGGCATGAGATACAGGCACAGACCCAATCCTTGGCATCCTTAAAATTGACAAGCCCAATAAACTTCGTCTTCAGTAGCTGTGCAGTAGAATGGCATGGTTGATGTGAAAGGCCATGAATTAAACCAAACAATGCTTGGTGCATGGGATCATATATCAACAGTCTAGGCCTACTAATAGTGACGTCACAGAGGAAGGTGGCGTTGGAGTCATCTTGAGGGACATTCTCCCATCAGAGGGATGTGCAGGATGTCCTACATGCTTAGTACTCTGAAAATTTTCAGTGGGCTTCTGCCAAGCCGTTGAAATCCAATCCCATGTGAATGGTGGCCAATGTGTTTAGTGACAGGGCATCGGCAATGGGATTCCTTTTCTGAGGGACGTGTTGAAGGGTAAAATTGTATTCAACGATGGCAGAAAGATGTCAGTTTTGACGGATGGACGACGCTTCGGACTGTCGAGTGCAAGGATGCATCAGAGGACTATGGTCCATGCGAATAGTAAAGGGCGCACCTTCCAAGAAGTGGCGAAAGTGACGGACAGCCAAGTGCACTACCAGCAATTACCTGTCAAAAGAAATGTAGCTGGTTTCTGCCTTGGACAGTTTTCCATCAAAGAAAGCCAATGGCTGGAGCAAGCTGTTAATCATCTAATCGATAACTGCCCTGATAGCAAAGTCCCTGCCATCGATAGAGAGAAACAGAGGAGCATATTGCACACGAAAAGTGAGAGCAGTAGCGGATGATTGGGTATTCCATGCATTACAGAAGGCCACTTTCTGAAGGGGACCACACTTCAGGTCTTTAAGGTTGGCCTGGAGAGAGAACTCGAGTGGGGCAAGAGTGGCGGTGATGGCTGGCAGGAAATAGTGATGGTAATTAATCATGCCCAAGAGGTCTTGCAGTGGTTTGACAGTCAAAGGTGTGTGAAAGTTCTGAACAGCAGTTTCTACCTTCTCAGGGAGGTGGCAGACTCTTTCCAAGGTTGTTGTGGCCGATACAGTAATGTCCCAGACTGGGGTTCGATCCCGCTCGAACTCATAAATTCTTTTGGTCACTGCAACCTCACCATCAATGTGAGCTATGGTAGCTGGGTTTTGGGGAGCCCATAGGTCTATCTGCTGACTTATCAGCAGCCTTTGCCTGGCCTTCCTTGGTCCTAGCTTTGGTGAAGAAGGGACTTGGGCACTGTTCGTATGTATATATGGTCAGTCTCTAGGGCATTATCGTACTAGAAAGGGAAATGTCACTGTCCCTTGCTTCTGCCATTCAGGAAAGGTCTTTAAACCTTAAAACCTTTAATGTTGTACCCTAAGTTCGATACTTTGTTGGTGCCAAAGGTACACTTGTCGTACTGGACTACAAGGGTGATCTATTTTAGGCAGTGAAACACGATATGAAGGTGACCATGGTGTACCTCTTTGGAGGAAGAGAACACAAGTTTGTCATCCACATAACAAACACAGAAGGGGAGGTCCCCCAAGATGCTGTCTGTGAGACATTAAAAGTGGCTGAAACAGGAGAAATAGAAAGTGTATGTAGAGAATGGATTGGTGATGTCGGTCTAGCAGATGTATTCTGGATTCATAGGCTCCTGATAATACCCCTTCAGAAGGTTAAACATGTAGAAAATCTTTGCTTTGTGCAAGTAGGAAGTCACGTCAGCCATGTTTGGAAAGGGATAGTGAATTGGGTTCTCTGTGCATGTTCAGGGGCCTGTAATCCTCACACGGACGCAGGAAGCCATCTTTCTTCAGAATTATGTGTAACAGTGACGAGCATAGGCTTCAGGCCTTTTGGCAAAGGCCAATTTCTTCCATGTTGGCAAACCTTTGTTTAGAGGCTGCCAAACAACCCAGTGCGCATGAATCTGGCAAATATTAGGGCCATGTTGTCTTGGTACAGGGATAAATACCATGTTTATTCGGAACCATGGGCATTTGATGAAGTTCTTGACGCAATACTTCCTGGTACGCAATAGGAGGTGGCGTAATCCTCTGTGGTGCACTGATGTGGCGAGCAAGGTCGGAGGGGCCTGGTTGGAGATGTCTTGACGAGTAGGATTCAACGTTGATTAGCAATAGGTAAGCAACATCACATTTGATGCTTCCAAAGAATATTGTAAGGTCGTAACCATAGGTGAGGCTTGCATATTCATTGGCGGCTACTAGGTGGATGTCGGCGGATTTAGACAGACTACGTCGTGTCCTAGCGAGTGACCTTTGCAGAATAGGGCGGCAAGCATCCGTGTCTACCAAAAATTGCAGGCCTGTGCATGTATCACGTTGAAAGAAAAGATTACTGACAGTGGTGGCCACCACCAAGAACGAAGGCCTACTTATATGTTTCCAGGCCACTGACAACCATTTGAACATTTCTTCGCAACACCTATGAATCTGGAGTGGTGGTAGCCTAACTGCAGCCGATGTGCGTCAGTAAGTGGATGTATAGGACGTTGGTTTGGCGCATTAGCAAATAGTGGGTAATGGGTGGTTTTCTCACCGCTCCGCCACATCATGGGTGGGCGTCTGTGTCCTACCACATTCACGTCAGCTCCAGTCGATGTTCAATAGTTGTCCACTTCGTCAGGGGTGGAGGTGTTGATGGAGGTCTTGAAGATTGTGAAGTGGCTGTCCATAAGGGCATTGTCTTTGGTCATCAGTTCCTTCATGTGCGAAATATCAACATTGGGGATGACAGCGCCTACAGGTTCGGACATGAAGTAGATTTATTTCACAAGGAGAGCCGTCTCTTGCGAGTTGCATGTGAGGGATTCTGGTCATTTCCGTAAAGGCAAGCGAAGCCTTTTGGTTCCCCAACTGTTGTTCAGAGGGATGAAAAGTTTCCCTTTGCAAATGGCGTGCGAGGTCAAATATGGTTCCAGGAAGTATGATTTGAGGGTGTCGTAGGTTATAGGGGTGCCCCCACGCTCACAGAGCCAATTGAGAATTCCTGGAAAGTTTCCTCGAAGATAGCAACAAGAACATTTTCTGTTTGAGGTTCACTGAGTCACACGTTTGATGTGAAACTGGGCCTCGGCACGCGGAAACCTGGAGAATGCCTGTGTACTGGCATAAGTTTGGCATTAGTTTCATGAATGTGTTGTTGCTAGGAGATTCAGAGTCGAACGGTAGCATCATTAAAGAGTACGAAACAACAGTGAGGGGAAAGGCAGGACGGAGCTGGTCTTTAGCACCATAACAGCACCAACCAAACTCGGCTGAGTCTCTCATCAGTCAAACAGGAAGGAGGAGGAAATAAAATTTTGTGTTTAGATTTTGGATACCTTCCAAAATTAGGGAAAATGGTATGTTAGATATAATAGATAAAGCATGAAAATAAATGGATTAGTAATATTCAATTTGGTTCTATTTTAATGTTTATTTGGAGACAACATTCCATATTATAGGCAGATAATGCTTATAACTATTATTTAGAATAATATCTCTTGATTCTAAACA
This sequence comes from Palaemon carinicauda, assembly GCF_036898095.1. Lineage (NCBI taxonomy): Eukaryota > Metazoa > Arthropoda > Malacostraca > Decapoda > Palaemonidae > Palaemon > Palaemon carinicauda. Next base: position 148,603,404 of record NC_090725.1, read on the forward strand.
ATATATTGAATATATTGTCATGGTTTTATGTCTAAAGAAGGGCACAATTCGTTTAGAGGTTATTAGTATTGATATATTTGTTTTTACGGCCATCATAATTAAATAGTTTCTCGTATCCATCTGACGGAATAACATTCCTTTGCTTTGATTCCAAACATCAATCATGAAAAGTTTTCAATGGAATTTAGTTTGAAATCATATTCACGTAAATTCCATTCCTCCAAAAAAAAGAAAAAAAAAAGGGAAAATAGATTCGTTGTTAATAACGTGAATTTAATATTTATCTATGAATCCTGCATTGGACAAATAATCAGCGTCCGTATATATCCCAACAATGCTAAAGGCCGTTGGTAAATCACCGGAACACCAATGTTTCGACATTTGAGCTGCTGTAAAACAAATAATAAAATGATACTCTCTGCTTAAACATAAAAGGTAGATTTAAAAACATAAGCATCCTATTTCAGATAATTAATGTTGTAAATAAACCTGAAATATATATCGTATGGATTGCATGACATAAAATATTTAAAACATCTGTTGTTGGAAAGAAAAGATTTTACATCTGGTTACACTACCCTAATGCTCTTTAAAGCCTTTGTGTTTTAAGATCAGAATCTTTCTGGCTCAATTCTTTACCTAATATTAGGCAGATTGCCTTGGCTAGTGTCTTTAGCCATGTATCATATTTCTCAACTGCTGAAATTTCCTTTCTTCCGTATTATAAAATGCCATCCCTACCAATTATAACCAATTTTTTTTTTTTTTTTTTTTTTTTTTTAGAATTTTGACAAGACCCAGTAATCCAATAAATAGTTCTTTGTTATCAGAATCTTTCGTCTGATAAATATCTAGTTACCAGTATTGTGAAACCCATATGTATAAAGATATGCACACACCCATACACACAGCATACACACAGACATACACACACACACACACATATATATATATATATATATATATATATATATATATATATATATATATATATATATATATATATACATACATATATATATATATATATATATATATATATATATATATATATATATATATATATATATATATAAATGTATATATGTGTGCAATTTTAACGTCAAGGTTAATCAACATGAGAATCGTTCAATAGCATATTTCCATTAAAGTGGAGAATTCCACAAAACCTAACAATTCCGCACGTTGATAGAGCAACATTGCGTCTTGCTTACGGAGGGTTAGTCCGTATCATTTTCAGCGATCAGTAGACATGGGGCATATTGGTGTCAGGTGTACAAATACGTCTGTTTCTGTATGCTGTGCGTACAGGTGTTATTTAAACCAGTAAAATAAAAGTTCAAGATGCCTAGATACACAAGGACTAACATATCAGACGCTACTGCTGCGGGAGATAAAAACGAAAGAGCAGTTGGTTATAGCGGTACTGATGAAGAATATAGATGAGAAAAAGAACACGGGACTTAGAAAAAAGGTTAGATTTCCTAGCCAACTTAATGATCAGATTCTTGGTTGAACAAGAAGAGGAGCGTCGCGCAACCACAGCATATCCGATGTACATAAAGGAAGTTCAAACACACATAAGTGAAAGTACACATGCACAGCCGTGTGAAAATAAGCTAAACGTCGTAGTTCGGAAACTGCCAGAACTCCAGGCAAGTATTAGGCCCTTTGATGACCAACGGCCAAATGAAGGGTTTCAATCGATTGAAGTGTTTTTGAGAGACTTAGAAGTAGCCGCATATGGGTGGCCAGACAGAGAAAAAGCAATTCAAGTAATTAGATTGCAGAAAGATGCTCTGGTAATAGAGGTAATGTGTTGGCCACAAGACAGTTTAAGATGTTATACTGAAATAGAACGATGTTTAATTGAGAAATATGCCTTAACCGATGCTAGAAAAGGGGGCATAAAAGAAAATTACAAACAAAAAATTTGCAACTCGCATTATTTGGGATTGTGATTTCTTTGCTACAAGGAGTGTCAGTCTCCCAGAGGGTGATAAAAAGGCAATATCCTTAAACATATTCACAGATTAATAAACCTGTATTTTTGTGGCTATTTGTGCGATGACAATCGCTTGTTAGAAGACATAGTGATGGATATATAAAACATTCTAGATAGTTTGCCAGAAGAAAAATTGACTGAGAATAACTGCCTCGATTCCGATAAGGTGGCAGCCATAAGAGGCACTCACCAACCCCCAAAGCGGGAGAGGGAGAACTTAGCCAGCAGGTGAGAAGAGTCTTCAGATATTGGCAATGTGGGGGAGAGGGGCACCGACGAATGGAGTGCTCCACCCAAGGATCTCCCTGCTGTTACACTTGTCAGGCCTACAGTCATCTATCTTGAGAGTGCCTAGCAAAAAAGGCCGAGGGTGGGCAGGCTGTGGAACACGCACACCACCCACTGCCCAACATCATAGGAAAAGAAAACAGAGGAAGGGGGAGACGAGGGAGATCAATCCCCCCCCCCTCCACCCCCGCATGACATCAGAAGCAGCAGTCGAGGCAGCAGTGAGAGTGGCTACAACAGACTTGGTAGAGCAGGCACTGGGACCTCTATCGGTACAGAGGCAGCGTGCATCGGCGTTGTAAGCGTGCATCGTCGTTGCAAGCGTGCATCGGCGTTGCAAGCGTGCACCTTATATCCTAATGGGCAGCTAGTAATGTTAGCAGTTAGGATTAACCTACCAGATAAGTCCATTCGGGTGCTGATCGACACAGGAGCCAGCTTTTTGCTGATTGAAAAAAGATTTTCTTCAAACCTACTACAGTCAGTGCCATCCATCATCCTCAAAACGCCAGGGGGAAATAAACTACACGCAGAGCGTAAAACGATTGTCAATATTCAGGTGGGATCTGTGAAGTTTACAGATTATTTTTTTGTCTTCCCCACCTTGGGAATTCCAGGAATCGAGGCTATATTAGGGATTGATTTCATCAGTAGTAATGAAATATGCATTTTTTGGGAAAAAGATACAATAACAGTGAAAGCAGGAGTGAGCAATTTGCCGATAAAAAGTCATGAGAGAGTAAGTGCTTTTGTGGGCACGGAGAGACGATTAAGTAAGGTAATAGCTGTACTTGAAAGAGGAGGAGTGTTGTCTCCCCTGACACTTACAAGCATATCAGTGACCCCATGTCAGCCTCTCCCGGAAGGAGCCAAGGTCGTTGTTAAACCACATGACAATTGGGCACACGTAGTCTTAGAGGGCTTGTCAGAAATAAAAGAGAACAGAGCTGATATAACGATAGTTAATTTGTGAAATAAAAGAGTTTTATTAGGAAGTGTTTCTGCATGTGTATTAGAGTTATGTGAAATTGCTAATGATGGGATTTTAGGAGCCACAACTCTAGCCCGCACAGACGAATGCACTCAGAACTTGATTATGCAAGCGCTAAAACTATGTACGCCAGAATATCAACCTGTAGTTAGTGACAGTGTTAATAATTATTCCGATGTAATTGCAATTGGAGAGGAGCCACCCGCGACGATTGATCAATTTCCCTTTAGCATTGAAGCTGGGCAGGTGGAGCCGATCAGGTCAGGGCCTTATAAGGTACCCATTCATTTCCAGGAGAGATAGAAAGGGAAACTAGTAAATTAAGGTAAGAAGGGATGATAGAGGAGAGCAAAACTCCCTGGGCTTCTCCAATTGTAGGTGTTAGGAAAAAGGATGGCTCGGTAAGATTGTGTGTTGATTATAGGAAGTTGAATGTAGTCACAAAGGATAATGCATTTCCATTACCCTCGATCGAAAAATTACTTGTGAAAGTACGGGATAGTAAATAATTCACAACTATTGATTTAAAGTCTGGATACTATCAAATACCTATTCTGAAAACATTAAATGTAAAACGGCATTTATAGCTAACGATCAACTATTTCAGTTTAATTATCTTCCTTTCGGTGTTAAAAATTCTTCAAGTCATTTCTCTAGAGTAATGATTGTGGTTTTGCCTCCCTTAATTGGCCATGATTTTTTTTTTATTTAGACGATATCATAATTACAGGGAAAACAGCCGAAGAACATAATAATAATATATGTAAAGTTTTACAAGTATTGCGACATAATGGTATAAAAATAAATTTGTCAAAGTGCACATTTTTTTGTAAACAGATCGAATTTTTAGGTCACAGAACAACCACAGAAGGTATCCAACCCGGCCCCAGTAAAGTAGAAGCTATTAGAGATTTCCCCAGGCCACGTACCCCTAAGGAAGTAGGTTCGCTAGGTATTACCGTAAATTCATAAAAGGTTTTGGAGGGATAGCGAGACCCTTAGATGCTTTAAAGAAACAAAATGTAATAAATTGAGGAGTGGAAGAAGAAAAGCGCCTTTAACCATTTGAAAGCTGCCTTAACTAGCAATGACTTATTTGTATACCCATTTGTTCTGCTTCAAGGGCATTAACAGGGGCAGAAAAGAATTATAGTACATTCGATTGAGAGGCTTTGGCTATTCTTTGGGTTCTAAAGAGGCACTGGTACTCTTTATTAGCTCAGTCGATTGACTTGCAAAGTGATCATCGGGGTGATGATCACTCTTACAAAAATGACTTCACATCTAGACAAAAGCAATGGATTGAAAGATTATTAGAGCTTAATATAAAGCGTTTTCACCACAAAAGGCAAAGCTAACAAGTAAGCTGATGCCCTCTCTAGAGGTGCAGTAATAGGAGTAACAACCAGGGCACAAAAGAGGAACGAGGAAGGAAACCAAACTGTTGGAGACCCCATCAAAATAAAGAACTGGATGTGAATTCATGCGAGGAGTAATGAGAAAATGAGATCCGTGATGAGAGAGAGAGAGAGAGAGAGAGAGAGAGAGAGAGAGAGAGACTTACCTTATTGCCTTATTCTATGTTTGGGTTCCCCCAGGTCCCTCAGTGTGAGGCACCTCGTATATCCACCAGAGAGTTGCTTAAGCATCTTCCGGTGTATTTTGCATCGTCTAGTCTTGGAAAGGTCTGGGATGCATCTTAGGTGTTTATCGAGCTTATTCTTAAACACATCTACGCTTACTCCTAATATGTTTCTTAGAGGAGCTGGCAGTGCATTAAATAGTCGCTGCATTATCGATGCTGGTGCGTAGTGGATTAATGTCCCGTGTGCCTTCCTTAGTTTTTCTGGTATAATTTTGGGCACTATTAATCTATCTTAGCTTGCTCTTTCTGATATTTTTAGCTCCATGATGTTTTCATCGATTTGTTTCCATGCTTGTATTAGCATGTAGCGTTCTCTTCTCCTTTCTAGATTGTATAATTTAAAAAATTGCACTCTTTTCCAGTAGTCAAGGTCCTTAACTTCTTCTATTCTAGCAGTAAAGGACCTCTGTACACTCTCTATTTGGGCATTATCCTTTTGGTAGTGTGGGTACCATATAACATTGCAGTACTCAAGTGTGCTACCTACATGTTTTGTACAGCATAATCATGTGTTCAGGTTTTCTTGTTTTAAAGTGTCTGAATAGCATTTCCATTTTAGCTTTACATTTAGCCAGCAGTGTTGCTATTTAGTCCTTGCATAACATATTCCTGTTTAACATTACACCAAGGTCTTTAATTGCTTCCTTGTTTATGATTGTCTCGTTATTAGGTCCCCTGTGTGCATATATCATTCTTTCTCTGTTTCTATAATTTATTGATTCAAATTTATTGAAGTTGAATACCCTCCTATTTATCTCCGCCCATTCATATAATTTGTTTAGATCTCTTTGTAATGAGTTCCTATCTTCATCACAAGTAATCTCACTACTTATTCTTGTGTCATCGGCTAAACTTCTCACTACAGAGTCTTTAACATTACAGTCTATGTCTGAGATCATAATAACAAACAACAGTGCAGCTAATACCATACCCTATGGCACGCAAGATATTACATGAGCTTCATCTGATTTCTCATCATTTGCAACCACTATCTGTTTTCTGTTTTGTAGAAATTCTTTTATCCATTTTCCTATCTTTCCCTTAATATTATGCTTTCTCATTTTTTTCTCTAATATATTTTGGTCTACCTAGTCAAAGGCTTTTGCAAAATCTAGATATAAAACATCTGTGTCTTTTTCATTTATCATATTCTAATATATGTTTTCATAGTGTGCTATCAGTTGGGTTTGTGTACTTTTATCCAAGTACAAATCCGTGTTGACCTATGTTTAATAAATTATTTTTAACCAAATGATTCATTATTTTTTTTTTTATTACCCTTTCATACACTTTCATAATATGTGATGTTAGACTAACTGGTCTATAATTGCTTGCCTCTAGTCTTGATCCACTTTTGAAAATAGGGGTTATATATGCTAATTTATGTTTAACATATATCTCGCTCATATCTACACTTTGTCTTAGCAGTATTGCAAGCGGCTTTGCGATAGTGTGTGCAGTTTTTTTTTAACCCAGTCACTGAAACTCCATCTGCCCGGCCGCTGATTCATTTTTAATTCCGCTTATAGCCTGCACAATATCTGCTACATTAATATCTATATCTGTTAGATATTCACTATTTTCTTCTCTCATTTTTTTTTCATTATTCTCATTCGCAATTCTTGGCATGAATTCATTCTTATATTTTTCTGCTAATATGTTGCATATTTCCTTTTTTTTATTTGTTAACCCTCCTTCCAATCTTAGAGGACCTATTTCTAATCTCCCTTTATTCATCTTTTTTGGATAAGAGTTAAATACTTTGGGGTTTTTCTTGATATCTTTAAGTGTCCTTTCTTCTAAGTCCCATTTTCTCATTTTTTTATTGTATAATCTTTTTTTCTACATTTTCTATCTTACTTTTTATTTCCATCATTTTCCATACATTTTTTTTTTTTGCAAGATTTTTCTTCTACTTTCTAATTTTCTGAAATAAGATCCTTCTGTCTTTTGGTATGCATTTCTGATGTTTATTTTTTTCTTTTCGGTACATATTTTTCAACAATTTTCTCCAGTATTCTGTAGAATATACCCGTATTTACCTGTATATTATCACTTACTAATACATTTTCCCAATCTTTGTTCAATTCCTCATTTATTTCTGATTATTTTATACTCTTACCACAGAAATTATATTTCCCATATCCTTTCCATCATTTTGTGCTTTGTTTTTCTATGTGTGCACTTGCTTTGGAATGGACTATTAATTCTATGACATTGTGGTCTGAAATTCCCGTGTACATACTATTATTTCTTTAACATAATTCACCTCATTCACAAATACTAAATCTAGGACATTGTCCTTTCTTGTTGAAATGTGGTTTATTTGTTGCATATTATGTTCTAATAGCATATCTTGAAGCTTTTCAAACTTTCTCTTATCTTCTGCGCTACTGTTACTCTCTTTTTTATATGTATATATACAACCACTTTCTTCTATCCGTTCTTTACAATCTACGGAAGGAAAGTTAAAATCTCTGGATAGGAGTATATTCAAGTCTTTATGGTTTCTACATTTATCATCTGTTTTTTCTATTATTATGTCAAACTCCTTAATATTTGGTGGCTGTAGTCTACAATATTCACTAATTTTTCATATTCAAATTCTACCGCAATCAATTCACATTCTGTGTTACTGTATTTTTCACAGACTTATCCTTGATTTATGTTTCTTCCATATATTGCGGTTCCCCCTTGATTACTATTTGTTCTGTCTGATCTATATGTTTGGAAACCCTTTATCTGGTCGCCACTGCCAGTCTCTTGGGAATACCATGTTTCACTTATATTTAACATATCTATTTCTTCAATTTGGGTTAGTTCTTCTAAGAACTCCATTTTCCTTTTAGAGTTACTCGTGACTAAACCCTGTGCATTCATCACTATTATGGTTTGTGTTTCTTCCCCATTATTTAATATTGGTAATAATATGGATTTTCCCATGACTCCTTGCTGTTCAGATATGATGTTCTTTTCTTCATTTCCAGGAATTCTGCCATTAAAAAATCCAACTTTCATATTATATTAGCTCTTTCGCCTTCATATTTATTTTGGTGTGTATACCTGCAATTATCCCCATATCTGCACCAATCATTGGCATTATAGATGTTCTCTTTGTAGTTGGGCTCTAATTGTGCATATTTGGGTTGAAAGGCATCATATCTTGGGGCCTTTTGTGCATAATGCTGTATATACTCGGCTGGTTTTTTTTGTTTCCTTTTTCGTTTCATTTTTGCTTTAATTTTTCTTTTCTGTTTTCTGAGTTTTCTGACTTTCATTCATGGCTGCAGGATGCATATATCGAAATTTTTTGTTGAATTTGCATCCTTTTCCTTCTTTCAGTTTTTTGCATATTTTTGGATGGAGATCTCTGCATTTGTCTCCATATCTGTCTAAATACGCACATTTACCATATATTTCATAATTATGGCATATCTTTGGATGCTTGTAGTGACATCTTTCACCAAATCTGCAATTCCCTCTTTTCAGTGAATTGCAGACTATATCTTTCTTTTCTTTCTTTTTTTCTTGTTCTTGCTCTTCCCTAAAAGTATGCAGGTCTAGGTAGAGTCTCTTGGGTCTATTACTTGTTTCCATAGGATATTCTATTTCAACGTAAGTATGTTGTTGAATGGCATCATATGTTGTATCAATGATTCCCTCAGCATTCTTAGACATATCCTGTTAATTTTTCTATTCTTCTTCTTCTTTTTTTTCTTCTTCTTCTTCTTCCTCTTTTTCGTCTTTAAAAATATTTGCAGATTCAGTTTCGACTTAATTATATTTTCTATCCATACTAAGCATGTTGAGCAGAATACCTTTGTGTCTCTATTATCTATATTCTGTTGCACTTCAGCACAATTAAGATGTATGGGTACATGGCATACATCACATTTCCTTAATAATTGTTGTGGGTTAAGAATACTCTACCACATCTTACATGTATTGCACCATTTTGGCATTCTTTTTCCCAACGCATCAATCAGCACATTCACCTTATTGGACTTTTTATTGTTCTTGAATGGGATGTGCTGCTTGATGTAAACTTTCTTTATAAGTCTCTTTATCACCTGGATCTTTTTTGGAATTTCTTCTATTATTTTGATGATGTTTTCCGCAGACTTGCTCCAGTTTGTTTCAATATGTTTCAGAATATTTTTCCGTCACACTGGTTGGAGCTATTTGTGACCTCTGTTACCAGTATATCCAGTGTGTTGATGACACATTCGTTTTATTCAGAAATGAATTCTGTGCTGACTCCTTCGTGGATTTTGCTTATTCACAGCACAATAATATAAGGTTCACAATAGAAAAGGAGGAAGGAATTAGATTACATTTTTAGATGTGTTAGTATCTAGAGAGAGAGAAGGTTTTAATACCACGGTTTTTAGAAAAAAGACTTTTACTGGATTAGATTCGAATTTTTATAGCTCTTGTTTTTATAATTTTAAATCAAACTCTATTTTTACTCTTCTCCACAGAGCATTCCTACTTACGTCTAGTTGGGAATGTTTTCATACAGAAGTACTTTATTTATGTGATTATTTTAAGAAAAACTGTTTCCCGACTAAATTATTTTTTAAGCATCTTAACAAATTATTAGACAATATATTGGCTCAGACTCAAAAAGTAACAATAGTACCCAAACTCAAATTTTATGCGAGCTTTCCTTTTGTTCATGATGATTCCTTTAGATAGAAGTGTACTAAAATCATACAACAACATTTTCCAGCTGTTGTAGTAAACTTAATTCCTAAGAATCCTCTCACAGTTGGCTCGATTTTTCATTTTAAGGATCGATTGAGCCCTTTGAAGTCCTCTGGTGTAGTTTATCAATATATTTGCCCAAAGTGTAACTCTGGGACCTACGTAGGATCTACCAAGAGGCTGTTGAAGGTCAGAATTGATTCTCATAGAGGTGTTAGTTTTCGAACAGGTTGCAGAATATCCAACCCAGAACATTCAAATATTCGCAATCATACTAAAATGTGCAAAATAAATATTGACAATAAAGATTTTAGCATTATAGGGCAAGTATCTAATTCCCACG